>NW_015165317.1:128198-131036 GCF_001447785.1 Gekko japonicus
TCTGCCTATGCGCACACCTCCAACACTTTTTTAAAAATGGCGGGTGAAAAGCGGAAGCCTTGGGCAGCTTTCGAGTGGGGAGGGGGTTTAAATCGGAAGTGGCTTCAACACCTGAGGAGCGATCACACGGGGAAAATGCGTCTGGAACTGGAGAATCAGGAAAACACCACTTGGGGACCTGGTATCAAAATACTCCGGGTTAAAGCAGTTTTGAGCCAGAAAGCCACGGCTGGGGATGGGAGGCAGATGTTGACTGTGCGATCGTGCAGATAAAATCCGTTTCTGAGGCGGGCCAAAACGACCCGTCTGAACTTACTTACCTCAGAGCTGTTATTGTTGGAAAAGGCAATGTCTGGTGTGCAAAGAAGAGAAGAAGACCCTGCAGGGGGAAGTAGGAAGACAATTAGATAGGATAGTGAAGTCAGAATCTTGTCTCCTGTTAAGTGTCCTTCCTTGGTCCATCACAGTCAGTATTGTCTACTCAGACTGGCAGCAGCTCTCAAGGGTCTCGGGCAGAAGTGTTTCTCATCACCCACTGCTACATGCTTTAGCTAGAGATGCCAGAGACTGAACCGGGGTCCTTCTGAGTGCCAAGCAGGTGCTCTGCTACTGTGCTGCGGCCCTTCCCATTTTGCTATTTTGATCTGTCTTAATCAAAGGTACTACACGGCTTCTATTTTTGGATTTTGCCTTGGAATAATGTCGCTAGCCAGTGTGGTGCAACCTATATAGAATGCTGAATATAGGACTAGGAATACTCAGGTCAGATCTCTACTGGCCATGAATTTGACAAGCAAAGAAGCCCCCGCAAATCCCTTTGCCTCTAAACTGAGGACTGTGGCCAGTGTGTTGCAGTGGTTAGAACCTGGGACAAGGAACTTGGAGACCTGGGTTCAGATGCCCACTTTGCCATGGAAGGTTGCTCGGTGGCCCTGGGCCAGTCATTTCCTCTCACCCTAAAACAAGAGTCCAAAAATGTTTTTCAGCCTCTGGGCACCTTTGGAATTCTGATACAGCATGGTGGGTGCAACCACTAAATGGCTGCCACGCAGGAGGCAGATCCAAGCAGAAAATAGCTGTTGTACCTTACCTTCAGTCATACAATGAACATCCTTCCATTTTTGTCTTAGCTCAGGACGGATGGCTCCACAGCAAACTCATTTATGCAGCAGCCAAATCGCTCGCTCACAACTTTGATGCCAGTAGCCCACAAAGTAGAAGTTTTGCTCACAAGACTCCATAGCTTAGAGGGAGCATTGGTGGCAGCTGCTGCCAAAGCAATGTCTTTAGAAATCTGCACAGCCAATCAAATTGTCAATCAAATCTCCAGTGACCAATCAGGAGACCTGCTGGCTAAAAAGTTCCACCTGGCCCCACCCACTTTCTGAAAACACTTGGCGAAAAGGTGTTGGCAGGCACCATGTCAGGGACCCCTGCCCTAACACATCTAATGCCTGACACTAAAAACAATCTGGATTGCATTATTACTTTGGTCTATAAGTCGTTTCAGCAACCAAGCACAACCTGGCTATTCCGCAACATCATTTTTCAAATGTGTGTGGCATAGTTTATTTAGAAATGCAAATATACAAGAGAAACCTGGGGTTAAACTTAGCCACTGATCAAGGAAAGGTAGAACTAGATAAGGAAAGAAGCTTACATTTGGATGTCCAAATGGAAGAAATTCCACCATACATGACTGGGTTTTATGATGTTTCCAGTGTATTGTTAAGGAAATGGCTGTTTTTGAATAGAATGAGTGAAAGAATCGAGAAGCTCAGAGGGTTAAAATGGAGGGGGGGGGGAGAGAGAAATATGAATGTCACCCTGAGTTCCTAAGAGGAAGGGATAATTAAAAATGCTCTGCACAATAACTAATGCCTAAAAACAATCTGGACTGTATTATTACTTTGGTCTATAAATCGTTTCAGCAACCAAGCACAACCTGGATATTCTGCGACATCATTTTTCAAATGTGTGTGGCATAGTTTATTTAGAAATGCAAATATACAAGAGAAACCTGGGGTTAAACTTAGCCACTGATCAAGGAAAGGTAGAACTAGATAAGGAAAGAAGCTTACATTTGGTAGTCCAAATGGAAGAAATTCCACCATACATGACTGGGTTTTATGATGTTTCCAGTGTATTGTTGAGGAAATGGCTGTTTTTGAATAGAATGAGTGAAAGAATCGAGAAGCTATTGAAATGTCAAATTCTTAAATCAAATTAGTGAGGGAGGTTTGATGGCACAAGAGAAGCATATTTTATTTGTTCACACTAGAGCAATTATGCCTACACGTCCATCTGTTTGAAAGCACTTCTGTTAAAAACACTACCTCCGCTTTTTAAAAAGTCTCTGTCTGATTTGTCAGGACAACTTTTAAAATGAACAAAAGGTTATATATGTTTATATATAGCAGTCTTCCTACATTCCAACATTTTGTCACACAAAAAATGGTATTTAAGGTGAGGCCAATGGGATGAGCCCCACCCTCTGTGGAAGAATTTTGAAAGAACCCAACAGCCTATAGCTTCTCTAAACAAAAATATTTTAGAAGGCAAAATTTTCACATCAGGAGGCATGGCTTCTTAACAGGTTTGAGAAGGAAGGAAGGAAGGAAGGAAGGAAATAAATCAGGCTCGAAGGTGGGGAATCAACTTTTTAACTGACTGCAACATGAATCACCTCATAGGACTCCCCTGTTAAGCTTCGAGCCAGACCAGGGCTCCTCTGAGCGAACTTCCTATTGGTCGCTTCGTAACAGCGACCAATCAGAACGATACCATTCCCTAGGAGGGAAAGACTCCCATTGGTCTTTATTCTAGCAATCTCATTGG
>NW_015165317.1:132335-132515 GCF_001447785.1 Gekko japonicus
ATACATGACTGGGTTTTATGATGTTTCCAGTGTATTGTTAAGGAAATGGCTGTTTTTGAATAGAATGAGTGAAAGAATCGAGAAGCTATTGAAATGTCACATTCTTAAATCAAATTAGTGAGGGAGGTTTGATGGCACAAGAGAAGCATATTTTATTTGTTCACGCTAGAGCAATTATGC
>NW_015165317.1:132779-142785 GCF_001447785.1 Gekko japonicus
ATGGCTTCTTAACAGGTTTGAGAAGGAAGGAAGGAAGGAAGGAAGGAAGGAAGGAAGGAAGGAAGGAAGGAAGGAAGGAAGGAAGGAAGGAAGGAAGGAAGGAAGGAAGGAAGGAAATAAATCAGGCTCGAAGGTGGGGTATCAACTTTTTAACTGACTGCTCTAGCTGTCCCTTTAATATCAGCTCAGTGTTTGGCAAATACTAAGTGATGTTATTGTATGCCATGCCATTAAAGAGCTTCACCTTCCTGTTCCCACACAATAAGCCTCTATTAAAGAGATGGGATATTTTTTGGCAATCTTGCTGGAGGAACATAACTGAAGTAACACTCTGAGATACGTGTCCAGAAATACAATGAGGCAGATCCATCCCTTTGACTGCACCACTTAAGGAGACAGGAATTGCCCTGGGAGATCTCCCTGCTAGGTCTCCTCATAACAGTACAGAGGTAGCTGGTCCCTGTTGCAAGCAGAGCCCCCATCTGCTGGAGGGACTTTGATCAGCATAATTCTTACCATTTGGGGAATAAAAGAGGAAGTAGGGCTCCCAGACTGAGCTGCAAGTTCTTTAGTGATCCATTAGCAAAGGGAAAACATATTTCACAGAGAGAGAAAGTTGAGTTTGGGACTCTAGTTTGAGTTAAGGACAACCAACCAACTATGCTTAGTTGAGTTTGGGACTCTAGTTTGAGTTTGGCACAACCAGCCAACCATGCCTAGTTGAGCTTGGGACTCTGAGTTTGGGACAACCAGCCAACCATACCTAGTTGAGTTTGGGACTCTAGTTTGAGTTTGGCACAACCAGCCCAACCCTACCTGTTCAACAAAACACAACTGAAATTAACCATGAAATTACCCTGGGCTGCTTTGAGGATGACCATCATATGAATTGATGTGGTATAATGGTTAGAGTGACAGACCAGGATCCAGGAGACCCAAGCTTTAATCCCCAACTCTGCCACAGAAGCTCACCGGGTGACTTTGGGCCAGCTCACTTTCTCTGTACCTAACCCACCTCACAAGCTGGTTGGTTTTTTAAAAAATGAGTTTATTACAACATATATACAACACAAGAACACATCAGTATCATACAACTTTGTGATAAGTAAGATACTGAACATATAAGATGCATGGAACTTCTTACAAAAAATTTTTTGTTGGTCAGTCGCACAGTCGAGTCCAGCTCTTCATGACCCCATGGACCACATCACGCCAGGCCTTCCTGTCCTCCATCATCCTCTGGAGTTTGCTCAATTTCATGTTTGTTGCATCTATGACACTGTCTAACCATCTCATCCTTTGCCGTCCCCTTCTTTTACTTTCAATCTTTCCCAGCATCAGGGTCCTTTCCAGTGATTGCTCCCTTCTCATTTGGTGGCCAAAGTATTTGAGCTTCAGCTTCAGTATCTGTCTTTCCAGGGAACAGTGAAGGTTGATTTCCTTTAGGATTGACTGGTTTGATCTCCTTGCAGTCCAAGGGACTCTCAAGAGTCTTCTCCAGCACCATAATTCAAAAGAATCTATTCTTCGGCACTCGGCCTTCCTTATGGTCCAACTCTCACAGCCATACATTACTTCTCTATTATGTTGCATTAGAGAAGTGGATCATAACACAGAATTTGAATCAACCAACTACCAAACATATCACACAACCTTTTTAATGTCAGATATTAAGCAAGTTCATATGAACCAATTTTTTAGGAACCACATTGTGAGAAGCCAGATAACCTAATACCCACACAAGCTGGTTGTGAAGATAAAATAGAGAAAGGAAAAATGTTGCAAACTTTTTCAGGTTCCAACTGAGGAAGAAAAGCAGGGTATAAATGTCTAAATTATTATAGGGCTTTTACTTGTCTTTATTTTTCTTTGGACTGATGGACCTCCCCACAACATCTTACCTGTTTCGGAAATATCGTCTATGGTTACGAAGAAGCAGCCCTGAGTTTTGTCTCCCACATTTTTGGCCCCTGAAATTGATCACACCAGCTTCTGCTTCCATTGGCTAAAGGAATACTACAGGCAACCCTGGAAAGAAAAAGTGAAGCTCAAGCTTGGCACATCTATTGACAGAGGGCTCCCTGCCCCTCATAGAAACAGTAGTTCAATGCAAAGAACCAATCATTCATTCTCTTTAAGACTACAGTTCTCATGAGGCTAATTTGAAAGTCTGAAAGCAAAAGGGACAGGAGCAGGTGGGGCACAGCCTTTTGGGAACTGTAGTTCAGTGTTCTTTGAAGGGCGTGGCCAGAAGGCTATTGAGTGGGCTATATAACTCATGATTGCAGGTGCTGCTTAGCTGTGGAGAGATTTCTTCCTTGCTTTGCTGGGTAATTGCCTGGTTTTGTGGCTATAACTATTTTGAATGGGAGGACTCCCTCTGTAGGGTTGTAATTTGCACTAGTTGTGAATTACCTGTGTGGTCAGCTGGAAAGCTTTTTCTCTTCTTTGATTTTTCAAGGTGTTGCTGTTGTGTGTAAATCTGAGCTGAGGTACTTCCTGTTGGTAGCTAAAAATGCCACAAAAGCAATTCCGTTTGGTCTTTCAGTAGACCTGAGCACATATGGAGTGTAGCTTTCCTACACATGAATAAGTGCAGCCTGAATGTGCATCATTTAGGAGGACTGTAGCTATTATAAGAGTGTGTGGTGTAGGATTTTGTGGCACTTTTAAGACTTACTTGGCACTGGTGCAGAAACTTAAGGCCTGTCTTTAGTACTGTTGCTTTGTCTTGGTTCAATCAATCAAATGTTTTATGTCTGTAATATGCATAGTGGCTGATAACGGGGAAAGGCTCTTGATGTGCCTCTTTAGAAACAAAAACTAAATTTTTCAATAATATTTCTTAATAATACTTGGTCCTTTAAGAAACACAAAGCACTCCAGTTCAGTTGGGGCTTGCTGGTCCCATATGGGTTATTTGTTTCTTCAGCTAGTCTGGTTTTGCTTCTCCTCCTTCCTCAGTGCATATTATCCCCAGTTGGTAGTAAGTACCTGATGCATTTGTAATGGTTCTCTAGGTCTTCAGGTAGAGCAACCTTCCTGTGTCCAATAGTAGACCCAAAATGGGAAAAAATCAGAAAGTATATCTGAATATGTATACCTCTCCACAGAAATCTGTAGTAAAGAACACACACCTGAGAGAGTAGCTATCTTACCCTCTCAGAGAGTAGATATCTTACCAGTGAGTAGCCACATCCTGATAGTAAGACTGTAGTACTTGCAAGACTGGCTGGCTTGTTCTGGTTTTTAGAGAAATAAGACTAGCCCCAACCTCCTCTCCGGGATCCTTAAACTTAGCTGGTGTCATGTTACTAATGTAATGTGATTGGGAACTTCAAGTACTTCACAGGCTGTAGGCACCTCTGAGTAGCCCTGCCAATCTCCAGGTGGGGCTTTGGAGCAGGGTTGCCAGCTCCAGGCTGAGAAATACCTGGAGATTTGGGGTGGAAGGAAAAGAAGAAGAAACTGGATATTTGGCGTCTCTGGGATCCTTAAACTCAGCTGGTGTCATGTTACTATGCTATACCAGTGCTAATGTAATGTGATTGGGAACTTCAGGTACTTCACAGTAGCCCTGCCAATCTCCAGGTGGGGCTTTGGAGAAGGGTTGCCAGCTCCAGGCTGAGAAATACCTGGAGATTTGGGGTGGAAGGAAAAGAAGAAGAAACTGGATATTTGGCGTCTCAGAGTGGCTTACAGTCTCCTTCCCTTCCTTTCCCCATAACAGACACCCTGTGAGGTAGGTAGGGCTGAGAGAGCTCTGAGAGAACTGCTCTGAGAGAACTTGTGACTGACCCAAGGTCACCCAGCAGCTGCATGTGGAGGGGAATCAAATCCAGTTCTCCCAGATTAAAGTCTGTGCTTCTAACTACTATACCATGTACTTCTAACTACTACACCAAACTGGCTCAAACTGGAAAGGGAAGGGTTTGTGGAAGGGAAGGGAAGGGAAGGGAAGGGAAGGGAGAGATCTCAGCAAGGTACAATGGTAAAGAGTCCACCCTCCAGAACAGCCATTTTCTCCAGTGGAACTGATCTCTCTAATCTGCAGATCAATTGTAAAAACAGGAAATCTCCAGGGCTCACCTGGAGGTGGGCAATCATGCTTTGGAGATCTTGTGCCATTACAACTGATCTCCAGACTACAGCAATCAGTTCCCCTGGAGAAAATATCTGCTTTGGAGGGTGGAGTCTATGGTATTATACATCACCCCAAATTCCAGCAATTTCCCAAATGGGACCTGACAACCCTATTTCTGGGGCTTTTGAACTTCACCCCCATTTTCTTCTATTATCTCCAAGAACTTGTTCCTCTCAAGCCACTCGTGGTAACCTCTGCAATCGAGAGCTACTGGTGCTCCGGACAGCGACGTTAACCTTTGTTGCTCGACCCATGGACCTTCTCAAGACGAAGCTTCGGGAGGAAGCCGCGTGCCCCATCTGCTTGGAGTATTTCATTGATCCAGTTCTCCTGGACTGTGGGCACAATTTCTGTCAAGGCTGCATTAGCCGGTGCTGGATGGAGTTTCCAGAAGACACTATTGCCTGCCCTCAGTGCAGGAAGACTGTCGCGACAAAGAACTGCAGGCCGAACAGGGCGTTGGCCAACGTGGTCGAGATACTCAAGCAGTTCAGTATCCAGGAGGAGGAAGACAGCAGAGACAAAATCTGCCAGAAGCACCCAGAACCCTCTGAAGTTGTCTTCTGCAAGGAAGACCAAGTCTCTCTATGCCTGATGTGTGAGATACCTGAGCAGCACAGATATCATCACGTGGTTCCTCTGAAGGAAGCGGCCCAGGAGTTTAAGGTAGGAACCAAGACGTCCAACAATGAGTTAAACGAAGGCTGGTTAGGAAAAGGAGGACATTGGCTGAGGAGGGGAGTTGAAGGAAAGGATTGCATATGGGGAACAGGGTTGCCAGCTCTGGGTTGGGAAATACCTGGAGATTTTGGGGGTGGAGCCGGGGGAGGGTAGAGTTTGGTGAGGGGAGGGACCTCGGCAAGGTATAATATTGTACAGTCCACCCTCCAAAGCCGCCATTTTTCTCCAGGGGACCTGATCAGGGGATCAACTGTAACAGCAGGAGAGAAGAACGTAAGAGAAGCCATATTGGATCAGGCCAATGGCCCATCCAGTTTCACACAGTGGCCCAGAGCCAGGTGCCGTGGAGGTCCACCAGCAGGCCTGATCTTCAGGTTCCACCTGGAGGCTAGAAACCTTAGTTTAAGAGGTGGCTGTGTCTGGGTTGCTGAGGTAGTCCTAAAGGGTGCCCAGTCAGGAGAGAGGATTTTCCCTTGCTTTAGCACTTGAGTGTTCAAGAGCAGTGGTACAAAACAAGGCCTGCCCGAGTGTTTTCCCTGGTCCCTGCTTGCTTCTTGAGGCTTGGGGAGAAAATCTAAAGAGTCTTGAACAGGAAAATGAGGCTTTTCAGATTGCTTTGCTAGTCAGTTAGCTGGAGCATTGAGCTTCCCACAGGCAGGTTTGTCATGTCATAGCTGTGTATCCATTGCTTACTCATAGAAGGGGGCTATTTGCGTCTCTGGGCATGGAGTTCTTTCAGTGGAGGCTATTCCGGTAAGAAGAGAAAGTTTTTATATGCTGCTTTTCTCTATCTTAAGGAGTCTCAAAGAGGCTTACAATCACCTTCCCTTCCTCTCCCCACAACAGGCACCTTGTGAGGCAGGTGGGCCTGAGAGAGCTTTGAGACAGTTGGGACTGGCCCAAGGTCACCCAGCAGGCTTGATGTGGAGGAGGACTGGGCACTCTTAATCACTACATCACCACTACAACAAGCCCTCCCCTTCTCTTTTTGGAACAGAAAACAAGTAGCTGATTACCTGCACATTTTATTCAGTCTTTTTCCTCAGAGGAATGTACATGGGTATTTGTGCTTCTCTCTTCCACCCCACGTTTTCTCCTCACAACAACCCTGTGAAGTAGGTTAAAATGACATTGACTGGCCCAAGACCACACAGTGAAGCTTGCAATTTGCTTTCTGTGAGGGAAAGAAAAATAGTCTCTTTGAAGAAGAGAGATTGGATTTATACCCCGCCCTTCACTACCCGAAGGAGTCTCAGAGCAGTTTACAATCCCTTTCCCTTCCCCACACGCCACAACAGACACCATGTGAGGTAGGTGGGGCTGAGAGAGCCAATTTGGTGTAGTGGTTAGGAGCACAGGCTCTAATCTGGGAGAACCAGGTGTGATTCCCCACTCCTCCACATGCAGCTGCTAGTGTGACCTTGGGTCAGTCATAAGTTCTTTCAGAGCAATTCTCTCAAGGGCAGTTCTCGGGAGAGCTCTCTCAACCCCATCTATCTCACATGGACTCACCTATCTCACCTATCACAACATGCCTGTTGTGGGGAGGGGAAGGGAAAGGGATTGTAAACAGCTCTGAGACTCCTTTGGGTAGTGAAGGGTGGGGTATAAATCCAGTCTCTTCTCTTTTTCTCGAGAACTGCCCTTGAGAGAACAGTTCTGAAAGAAATTACTGACCCAAGGTCACACCAGCAGCTGCACGTGAAGGAGAGAGGAATCAAACCCCTTTCTCCCAGATTAGAGTCCGTACTTTTAGAGATATCTTTTCCCCCTCCACTCTCCCATACCTTTTCCATTTCATTTTTTTCCTCTCTAAAACCATAATTTCTTTTGTCTGACCTAAAAAGGTCAGAGATCTGCATGTATTTCAACCATTCATATTCATATTCAATTTCATTCTGCTTTTTCATTACCCATTCTGTTCCCTCTTTTTTTATTATGTCTTTATACAGCAACCAATCTTTGTCTCTACGTCTTGAGTAAGATGTTAACACTTCCACTGGTACAATCCAAAGTGGCCTTACATCACCAAAATATTTTTTATATCTCATCCATACCACAAATAATGCTTTTCTTACCACATGATGCTTAAAAAAGCTATCCATTTTTGTTTTGTCATACCATAAATATGCATGCCAACCAAATCTACAATCATGACCTTCTAACCCCAATAGCTTATCATTTTCTAATTTCACCCATTGCTTCAACCAGGTCATACAAACCGCTTCATAATATAATCTGAGATTTGGTAGCTGTAGTCCACCTCTGTCCTTGGCATCACAAAGTATTTTCATCTTAATTCTCGGTTTCTTGCCTGCCCAAACAAACTTTGATAGTTCTTGTTGCCACCTTTGCAGCAAATCTGTCTTACTAAGTATTGGTATTGTTTGGAACAGGAACATCAAACGTGGTAGGACATTCATTTTTATAACTGAAATTCTTCCCATCAGTGACAAGTTCATTTTGTCCCATTTCTTAAAGTCTTGGGTTAACTTAGCCCATAGTTTTTCATAATTGTTCTTGTATAAGTCTATATTCTTTGCAGTTAACTCAATGCCTAAGTATTTCGTCTTTTTTACCACTTCACATTGTACCAAGTTTTGTAGTTCCACTTGTTTTTGTTTCCTCATATTTTTACAAATAAGCTTCGTTTTGTTCTTGTTTACATAAAATCCTGCCAATTCTCCAAAGTCTGGCTTCAGTGGGAAGGAAACAGTTTTCGAGCTAGAGTCCGTACTCCTAACCACTACACCAAATGTCTTGCACAGGCTGCTGCACTAGTGTGACGTAGTGGCTAGAGCGCTGGGCTGTGATCTTGGAAGCTGTGGGTTCAAATTCCCTCACAGTAATGAAACTCACAGGGTGACCTTGAGCCAGTCACACACTCTCATCCCAACCTTCCACATAGGGTAGTCATGAGAATAAAATGGAGGAAGCAACAGCTATGTATGCCACCCTAAGTTTATTAAAGAAAGGGTGAGTTTTAAAAAGTACTAGATAAAATTAGCAGGGCTGCTTTAGAAGCTGGTCGAGAAGTGGGAAAAGACTTGTGGAAGTGGGTAAGCCCAGGAACAAGTTGGCTGGAAGTGGCAGGTGAAAATACACACGAACACACGAGAAGCTGCCTGATACGGAGTCAGACCATCAAGGTCAGTATTGTTTCCTCAGACTAGCAGTGGCTTTTCAGGTCTCAGGTTAGGGGTCTTTCACACCACCTACTTCCTGACCGTTTTAACTGGAGATTCCGAAGGACTGAATTTGGGACCATTGGCACTACCACTAGGGATGCCAGTTCCGGGCTGGGAAATACCTAGAGATTTGAGGAGGTGCAGCCTGAGGCAGTCAGCATTTGGGGAGGAGAGGGACTTCAGTGGGGTATAATGCCATGCAACCCATTTTCTAAAGGGGCCAGTTTTCCCCAGGCGAACGGATTTGTTGCCTGGAGATGAAATCCCAGAAGATATCCCCCCCCCCCCCCAGGTTGGCAACTCTACGTACCACTGAGCCATGGCTCCTCCCTAATGTTGCCAACCTCCAGGTGGTGGCTGGAGATCTCCTTCTATTGCAACTGAGAAGATGACCGCTTCGGAAATGGACTGTATGGCATATACCTCATTAAAGTCTCTCCCCTCCCCAGTAGGGTTGCCAACCCCCCTGGTTTGCCAGGGGTCCCCGGTTTTTTGGGGGGGTTCTACCCGCCGCCAGCCAGATGGCCGGTGGGGGAAGCCCCACCCCAACACCCACAGCCACCCATCTCTCTCCCTTTAAGTGTGTGGAACCTGTGTTTCCTCCCAAGCCTGATCTCTGCAAGCTTGCAGGGAAATGCCAGCTTCGTGCTCTTAAAAGGGAAATGCGGCTGCTCTTAAAGGGGAAATGCGGCTGCTCTTAAAGGGGAAATGCGGCTGCTCTTAAAGGGGAAATGCGGCTGCTCTTAAAGGGGAAATGCGGCTGCTCTTAAAGGGGAAATGCGGCTGCTCTTAAAGGGGAAATGCGGCTGCTCTTAAAGGGGAAATGCGGCTGCTCTTAAAGGGGAAATGCGGCTGCTCTTAAAGGGGAAATGCGGCTGCTCTTAAAGGGGAAATGCGGCTGCTCTTAAAGGGGAAATGCGGCTGCTCTTAAATGAGAAGATGGCCGCTTTCGGAAATGGACTGTATGGCATTATACCTCATTAAAGTCTCTCCCCTCCCCACACCCCAGCCTCCTTAGGCTCCACCCCCCCAGATCTCCTGGTTTTTCCCAACCTGGCAACCCTGAGGTGATAAGTAGGCTACAGTCAAGAAATTGGGGCTTGAGGGAAGAGGTGGATCTTGGAAGGATCTTGAGGAAGAAAGCAGAAGTGAAACTAAAACTAAGCTTGACATACGGTGTTCTTTTCGTTTAGTGAACTAACACAGACAAGTGTCTCTTTCTCCCCCTTCTCAGGATCGTTTTCGTAGCTATATCCGGCTCCTACAGAATGAGAAGAAGGAAATCCTAACACATAAAATAAATGTTATAGGGGAAAATGAAGAGCTGATGGTAGGTGTCTATTTCTGGGTACTGACTGAAAGAACTTTGAGGGGGGTGGGGTGGGGGGAGGGAAGAAGACCAACTTTCACTCAAGGGGACCACAGAATCTCACAGACTAGTATGTTGTAGGAAGACCTTTGTTCAAAGGATCGCCATGTTGGTCTGCAGTGGAACTGTTAGGTCCGAGTCCGGTAGCACCTTAGAGACCAATAAGACTTTCGGGATAGAAGCTTTCAAGAGTCAAAGCTCCCTTCCTCAGACACGAGTAGAGATGGAGATCTGAGTCCTTTATCCTTTTGTTCTCGAGAACCTGTCTTGCAACTAAAACTAGTGGGTGGGCAAAAAGCTTCACAAGGAATGAGAGATGGCATTTCTCTGGAGAGCTGATGTGACCTTGGGTCAGTCGCAAGCTCTGGCACAGCTGTCCTTGAAAAAGAGCAGTTTCTGTCAGAGCTCTCTCAGCCCCACCCACCTCACAGGGTGTCTGCTGTGGGGAGGGGAAGGGAAAGGAAAGGAGTTTGTAAGCCGCTCTGAGACTCCAAGTGAAGGGCGGGGTATAAATCCAATCTCTTCTCTTCTTCTTCTTCTGTCTTCCTTCCCCTGCCTTTTTAGGGTTGCCAGCCCTGGATTAGGAAATTCCTGGAGATTTGGGGGTGGAGCCTGGGGGAGGGG
>NW_015165317.1:142855-143395 GCF_001447785.1 Gekko japonicus
GGGAGGGGGAGGTTTGGGGAGGGGAGGGGCCTCAGCAGGGGATGTGATGCCGTAGAGTCCACCTTGCAAAGCAGCCATTTTCTCCAGGGGAACTGGTCTCTGTGGTCCGGAGATCAGGTGTAATTCTGAGACATCTCTAGGCTGTACCTGGAGGTTGGCAGCCCTGGATGTGTTCATGCTCTTCCTTGCACTATTCCTGCCTCATATCATTGGTTGCCAACTGCTGGGGCATAGCAATGCACTAGGGTTGCCATTCCCCCAATGGGATGTGGGGGCTTACCTGCTTTCTGGGGCCCTGATCCAGCACCACCGAGCCAGCCGGTGGGGGGAGCCCCGCCCCCAAAGATCCCTGTCCGCATGTCTGGGGGGATGTTGTGGGGATGCTCTAGGATTTGAGGAAAAACTCCATGGTCGTGGAGAGTGACACACACACACCCCGCCGGTAGCCAGGTAAAGACCTGGCAACTGTACAACGCACAATGGCCATGATGGTGGGTCGCACACTGTGTTTACCTAAATAATAGCCAATTACAACAAGAT
>NW_015165317.1:143739-145251 GCF_001447785.1 Gekko japonicus
ATTATCAGGGGGAGTGATTCCCCCCCCCCCGCTGGTAGCCAGGTAAGACCTGGCAACTGTACAACGCACAATGGCCATTATGGTGGGTCGCACACTGTGTTTACCTAAATATTTCAAGGAAGAGGGAAAGAAATAGTGGTGGTGTGGGGAGCTGCGTTTCTCTTGGCCTGTTGAGTCCCTCATGGCAGTTCAAAATGGCAGGTTCAAAGTGAAAACCCTGTATTTCCTACCATTAAGGTCTTCACTTTGAACCTGGAACAAATAAATACACTTCAGTATCTCCCTTAGAGTCTGGGGGTTAGTGGCCTGCGAAGACTGAATGTTTTAAAGTTGCGTTCGATTACTAAGCAGCTCTGCGATCTAGTGTTGCTTTAATTCAATCAAAGAAGTTTAAATTGTCATGTAACTCTTTAAAGTAATGCCCCCCCCCATAGGTGGGTCCAGGTGACTACCGCACCCTCAATGCACAGGGAATTCACCTTTTACATCTTGACTCTGCAGGGATGGTCTCCTTTTGCTGGCCGTGATCTGTTTTCTCTCTCTTCTCCGATTGTTGCAGAAACGTACGGAAAAAGAGAAACAAAAAACACGGACAGAATTCAGGCTACTGCACCAATCCCTGGCAGATCAAGAGAACTTCATGTTGGCCAAGATCCAAGCTGTGGCCAGAGACCTGACGAACAAAAGGAACGAGCAATTGTGCAAACTCTCCGCGGAGCTCTTCACTCTTCAGAATACCGTCCGGCAGTTGGAGGAGAAATGCCAGCAACCTGACAATAAGCTTTTGCAGGTGAGACCAGGGACTGTTACTATTGGACTCTTCTCCAGGAGAAAGCCAGAACCAAAACTTGTGTGCCCTCCTTAGTTAACCATCCATCCCAGAAAGGAAGGAGGCCAACAGTAAATGGGTTTGAGACTGCTCAGATGGTGCCATTGGAGGGACTCTGAGCAGCAACATTTGCGGCAGAATGCAGAATAAGCTGCTCTGAAGCTGTTGTATAAGACTGCTGGGCGGTGTTCTTTATTTGGTTTGAGACTGCTCAGATGGTGCCATTGGAGGGACTCTGAGCAGCAACATTTGCGGCAGAATGCAGAATAAGCTGCTCTGAAGCTGTTGTATAAGACTGCTGGGCGGTGTTCTTTATTTAAGTGCTTCTCAGACGGATTGGCAGAGGATCACGTGCTATCTCCTGTCAGTAAAATGCAAGGCGCATCCTCCAGCAACCTCACTTTGCCTTCGGGCCATGCAGGGAAGAGGGGCAGGGCTTAAACCAACAAGGCTGTGATCACATGGCAGGTGTACCGCGATTTGTTCCCACTGTAGATTTGATTGGGGGTATTTTTATTATTATTTATTTATTAATTATTAATTATTTATTTTATTGATTTCTATCCCGCCCATTCCGGCCTAGGCTGGCTCAGGGCGGTTTCCAACAAGATAAATCTTCATAATACATAAAACACATTCATCACAATTAATACTAATTTGATGAACCATACAATGATATAAAC
>NW_015165317.1:145315-157922 GCF_001447785.1 Gekko japonicus
GATCGTGTCAAATGTGGCCAACAGATCTAACAACAACAGCACTGCTGATCCGCCCCAATCCAGATGCCTTCAGAGGTCATCTGTGAGAGTGACCAGTGCCGTCTCCGTCCTGTCCCCAAGGTGAAAGCCGGACTGGAAGGGATCTAAGATAGAAGCGTCATCGAGAAAGCTATGTAACTGAACTGCTACCGCCCTATCTATTATCTTGCCCAAATAGGGCAAGTTGGAAACCAGCCAATAGTTGGCCAATTCGGCTGGGTCCAAAGATGCTTCCTTAAGTGCCTCCGGGAACTGTCCCTCTAAGAGGGACTTGTTGACAATCTCCCATATGGCATCCTGTAGCCCCTTGTGGGCCACTTTGATTAGCCACAACAGGCACAGATCCGAGATGCATGTGGTGGGGTGCACAGTTAAAAGCAATCTGTCAACTTCTAGGCTGAGCGGGTCGAAATAATCCAGAATGTGACCAGAAGATGTGCTAGGAGCCTCAAGTTCATTCACTGTATCAACTGTGGCAGGAAGGTCACGACGGAGTGACAAGACTTTATCTGCAAAATAGCTCGCAAAAGCCTCACAGCCAATATCCAATTCCCTATGGTTTAGTTTGCCTTGTGGCAGAGCCGTAATTGACTCAATCATTCTAAATAATTGAGCTGGGCGTGAGCTTGCGGATGCAATCGTGGCTGCATAATACTGTCTTTTAGCGGCCTTGACTGCCATCTTGTAGGATCTGATAAACGTCCTATAAGATGCTCTTGTAGCTTCGTCGCAAGCTCGCCTCCACTGCCTCTCTAGCCGTCTCAGCCCCCATTTAATCAGCCGCAGCTCCTGGGTGAACCATGGGGTGGTTCTGGCCTGGGGGCACAGAGGGCGTTGGGGAGCTATCTCACCGATGGCTGTTGAGAGTTGGCTATGCCAGTCCTCTACAAGCTCATCTACCAAGACGCCAGGGGGCTTAGGATCCCGAAGAGCTGCCTGAAGCCTCACAGGATCCATTTGGCTCCGTGGGTGAGCCCAAATCAGCTCGCCGCCCAAACAGGGTCGGAGTGGAATATTCAGCTGGGCCTTCAAGACATATTGGTCCGACCATGGCACTGCCGAAGCAGTGATCCAGGCCACCGTAACTCCCGCTGAGAAGACCAAATCGAGCGTGTGCCCTGCCTGATGAGTGGGGGTCGTTACCAGTTGTGAGAACCCCAGGGATGCCATGGACGACACTAGGTCCGCTGCCTGCATAGAGGTCGCATCATCGGCACGGACGCTGAAATCACCCAAGACTAATAGCCTAGGGTGTTCCAGGGCCCTGCCTCTAGCAGGGATGGCAGACTATTGGCTGGTGTGTTGGGCAGTTGGTACACCAGCCAAGTCACCATACTCTCCTCAGCCTCCAATACCAGACTGACATACTCACCCGTGATCCCCGGAAGCGGGAGCGCCCTGAAGGTGTAAGCCTCCCGGATGAATAGAGCCACTCCCTCACCGCCCCTTAGTCTGCGATTGGTGGAGGACCGAGAATCCAGGAGGAGCTGTTTGGGAGAGAGACACTGTCTCTCCCTCTCTCACCCAGGTCTCAGTCGTGCACGCCAGGTCTACATTCTGTTCCAGCAGAAAACCCCAAAGAATTGTGGTCTTATTATTTCTAGACCTGGTGTTACACAACGCCAATGTCGGAAAGGGGTCAATCATCCTAGCCCCACTGCTGACTATCTTTGGGATGGGACGTAGGCTGGAAGGTGGCCGAGCTGAATTGTTTCTCCGCTCCCTTCCCTCCACTCTTTGCCTAGTCCCACCGCTGTACTTTCCCCTCCCCAGGAGCACTGGTATCATCTGCCTGGCCATCCCCAAAGATGGTCCTCACAACCCACAGCTGTGTTCCCAGACCATGTTATTGAAGGCGACGGAATAACACGTAGTTCTCTGGTACTGTTTCCCAACCAGGGCTATTTTGGGGCAGGAACGCACAGGAACGGAGTTCCGGCTGGCTTCAGAGTTGCCCATCCCCACTACAACCAAAACCTCTGCGTGCGTGGCTACAGAGGGAAGGCCTGAAGAGCGACCCCCCTGGCAACTCCAAGGCGGGGGGGCCAGGGGGAGGCCTGGAAGGATCGGGGAATCATTTAAATGCCTCCCCGCGCCTTCCCCAGCCTGTCCAAGGGCCGGCTTTGCAGTGCCCCGCAGCCGCGAGGTGGCCAGGCAAGCCAAGGGAAGGCATGGGGTGTGGCCTAATATGCTAATGAGCTGTGCTGTTGTGGGTGTGGCCTAATATGCTAATGCGTTTCTGCTGTTGGGTGTGGCCTATTATGCTAATGAGTTCCTGCTGGGCTTTTTCTACAAAAAAAGCCCTGTTCCCAACTATTCCTAAATATTCTAATCTATCCCAACTGTTAACATAACTAATCTATCCTAACAATTTAACAGATTAATATACCATCAATCCCTGGCCAGTGACACAAATAAAGGCCAGTATAATAAGACTTTTATTTCTGTCCCCCAATTTGCTAGGCAATCACCATCATATACTCCTCTGTAGGATAGTCTAGTCCGAATCCTCACTCTTTCAGTTAATCAATTCCAAGTAATCAGCTCCAAATAAACTAGTTAATCATTATATTGATCTTAAGTTGAACACTTAGGGGACTAATTTTAAATCTTGACAATTCAGAGAGAAAACTAAACAATTAATACATCAGATGATGTATTAAGTGGGTTCAGATGATCACACATTCCTTACCCAACCTCTTGCTTTGCGCAACAGTGCTCCAGGCACTGTCCAGACAGCTGCGCCGCCCAAGTGGCGGTACGGCACAATTAAAAACAAATTCTTTGCGCACACGCAGATGTACACATATGCACGTCCGCACATATGCGCATGCACATGCATGCATACAATGGTGAAAGTCACACAAAAAAAACCTATCGGAAGAAGGAGGTTCAGATGACCTAATTGCAATCATTGCGAGAGATGGCTGTCCAGATAGGCAAAATTGTGGAATCACAGTGCAAGTACCTGGAAAAAAACTAAAACTCCCCAAAACTTGCCAGGGAACCGGGAGGATTGCGTGAGTGAGCCCACTTTGGTGCGGGAAACAGATGTGGGCATCTGATCAGCAATTTTAAATGTGAGAGGGAACAGCGGTGAAACCCGATCAAAATGACCTTATGACCACAGCCCAAGTTTCACTCAGTTTCCCTGTTTGAGACAGAGTTTCCTGATTTGCCGTTAGCCGTTTTAAAGAAGAAACATAGTGTTGCCATACAGAAAATTGAAATACCAACAGCAAAGCAGGAAGCCCAGTTTCAAACAGGGAAACTGAGTGGAGAGTTGAAAGTACTGCTAGCTACAATAATAAAGAAAATATATGGTGGAGTCCAGTGAAGGCAAATTTGCAAGACTGATTACCTTGTACCATGAATTCTTCCTCGTGTTCATTCTTTTCTTTCTCTGCATGGGCCAGAGGCAAATTGGGGCTGCATCTCTCCTGTCTGAGTCCCAGATAGGCTCTGTTAGAAAACAAAGGCTAACACAGGAAAGAGTCCAGCTGTCTAAAAGAGGTGTCGAACTCATTTGTTACGAGGGCCAGATCTGGCATAAATGCCACTTTGTTGGGCCAGGCCAAGTGTGCCGTGAAATGCAATGCCAGGTACTGGAGATATTTTACCACTGACCGTGACTCATACTCCTCCTCAGCAGAGCTTGGAGCCAAACCACCCCTCCTCGCCCCCTTGGGGTTGCCAACTCTGGGTTGGGCAATCCCTCAAAATCTGGGGGAAAACCTAGGGAGGGCCTGCGTTTGGGGAAGGGAGGGACCTCATCAGGTGGTATAAATACCCTAATGTAGGCCCTTCTAGTCCACATTTGGTTTCCTCCCCAGTTGTTCACAGACCAGATAGGAGCCCTGGATGAACCGGTTCTGGCCCCAGGCCATGTGTTTGGCATGTCTGGTCTAAGAGACTGTTCTGCCTTCCAAAAGATTTGTTTGTTTCTCTAACATAAATGAGAGCACTAATCTTAAATCTGCAAACGTATAGCAAGAGTTTGAATTTGAGTTAAAACCAATTTTTTCTTTCTCATGGTGGGGGCCCAAGTCCTCCTGATCGAGGCACAAAAGAAAAAGAGGTAAACCCAATCTGAGGAAGAACTTTTTGCAGTCTTTTTGGGGAGATTTATTTACTGCATGCAATATCATGCTTCTATGACTGGGTAAACTTTGCTGTATTAACCGAATATCCCAATAAGGCCAGCCTGTGACAGGCACTGAACTTTCTGTCTCTCTTTTTAGGATGCTGGGAAGACCTTGGAACAGTAAGTAAAATTAAGTTTCTTGTGCTGCGTCTATGCAAGTTTATGACTGCAGTACTATTTGTTGTGGGAATCTGTAAGACTCTCACAGGACTGTTCAGATAACAACTGTTTCCACACGGCGGGTGGGGAGGGGGTAGAAAAAGCCACACCCATTGTGGAAGCAGCAGCAGCAAATGGGCTCCAGGCATGCAAGGAAGAAGGAAAGGATTGGTCCTCTGGGTAAAATTGGGGGAAATAGTGTTGGATTTCACACCATCGAAACTTGCAGGCAAATACTATAAAATGCAGTTTGCACTATTAAAGATCCAATGAAAGCCCAGAACAGTAAACATGGGCATTGGGTATTATCAGCATCTTAGATAATGACCCTGGATCTACGGAAAAGGCATTTCTACAACTTCTTCTCTTCTGGCCAAAGAGAAGAGTCTACACTAATGTCTGATGGGGAATTTCACATTACCCAGTTTCACCCGGTTTCAAGCCGGCAATCATCCGTTTTGAAGTGAACTGGTACAGGGCTGCCATTTCACACAGGACTTGCCCCTACCGGAAATGAGCCGGATCAGAAGCGGTTTGGCATTTCAGACTTGCACTGCTTTGTTTTCCCACCGTTTTCCTCCCGCGCGGGTGATCGGTTTTTTAAAAAACGTTCGATTTATAGCGCTATAGCAGTATAACAAAACAACTGTTTTTTTAAACAGCCGGAGATCGCCTGCGCGGGCGAAAAAAGGCGGGGAAAAAGCGTATTGGAACCGGGAGAGGGCACTGGAGGCCACTTGGAAGTGAATGACAGTTAAAACGCTTCAGTCCTGGTTCCTAAACGGGACTGAAGCGTTTGTGTATGAAATGGCAAATAGATTCTGGAAGGGAACCGGTTCTCAAACGGGTTCTGTCTGAAATGACAGACCAGAACCCGTTTGAGAACCGGTTCCCTTCTGTTCCTGGCGGTTCCATGTAGGTTAGGGTTGCCAGCCTCCAGGAGGGACCTGGTTCTCCCAGAATTACAACTGATCTCCAGACTACATCAAACAGTTCCCATGGAGGAAGTGGCATCACTTCCTTGTTGAACTTGCTCCCCAGGCTCCATCCCCAAACCTGCAGGACTTGCCCAGCGCTGAACTGGCCACCCCCACTGATGGCCAGGGGGAACCTGGCAACCCTACGGGCTCTAGAAGAGTAGCTGCAGTTTCTGCTTCCCTGGCACCCATCCTGCTTTCTTTGAACCTACCTGTGGCTTTGGGGCTTTCTGCTCTCTTCTAGCTACTTCATTCATACTGGCCTAGTTGAATATGTAATGTGAGTGGTCGTCTAGATAGTGGCTACTCGAGAGGGAAAGCAAGTGCTCCACACTCTCACAAATTCTGTTGTCCTAAATTTTGAGGTAAAGGTGTACCCTCTCCTGGTGACTTTTCCCGGATACAGCTTGTGGCGTCCTCGCTTATTGGAGAGACTGTTTCTCCCTTAAAACACTCTCTGAGTACCTAAACTTGGTAGATTTCTGCTGCCACCAGGAATTAAAAAATCCAAATCTCTCTCTTTTGGTAGAATGACCTAGGGTCTGGGCACTTCAGAGGACTCTGTGGCCCTGAGGAAGGACCACTCTGATCTCTGGGATAAGTTTTTTTAAAAATTATCTATTTATAGGTTTCTGGTTATTTTGAACTGTTGCTGATGAAAGGAACTTGTAAATATAACTGGCAAAGCTTGGTGTCACAAACAGTCTCTCAAACTCCTAAAACTCCACTCTGACAGGCGTAGACACTCAGTCTAATCTCTGTCTCTCATCTATATAGCCACACAGTCTGAACTCTTTGTCTTATTCACACAGAATAGACTCAAAACTCATATTCACACAGACTAAACGGTTTGTCTTATTCACACAGAATAGACTAAAAAACTCCCATAGTCACACAGACTATGCTTTCTCTTCAAACTTCACACACAGAATCCCTCTCCTAGACACCCCTCCTCCCACACTCTCAGTCATCAGTCAGTTACATCACACTTGTCTCCCTCTATCACTATTCTTACAGTACTGCAGACAAACTAAACATTTAAAGAAACACACACACCAAAACATGAAATCATTACACAGCCCCTTCTCCTTCACTCCACTTGGAGAGCTATAACCAAAGAAGCTCTTGAGGGGATGCTACCCCTTTTTGCTAGCCTAGGATCTTGTGGCACCCCTTCTCCACTCACAGAGTGCCTACCACCCTCTAAAATCTCTGTCTCACTCTCTCTCGGGTTCAAAGTTACAAGTAGGTCAGGACATCACAAGCTACCCTTTTTGTCTCTTTTAAAATATAGAGATAGCTGTGACCTTTTTACACCTCAGGTCTCACAGAGACATCAGCTCATGGGGTAGCCCAGCCCCCTTTAATAAGCCTTCACTGGCACAGAGTTATTTGGGTTGGGGCTCAGATACTGTTCCATTCACATGCTGCTACCACTTATTTATTTATACACACACACACAAACGCCCCCTCCACATATTGTATGTGTTTTTCTTTCCCTTAGACACACAGCCCATGTTGTTGTTGTTGTTCAGTCGCACAGTCGAGTCCGACTCTTCGCGACCCCATGGATCATCTCCCGCCAGGCCCTCCTGTCTTCCGCCGTCCTCTGAAGTTGGCTCAATTTCATGCATGCATACCACGGTGCTAAACGTTAGAGATTGGGATTGAACAGCCACTGTAAAGTCAACACAGCTGATACCTTTTTTGCTGGTCCAGAATGTGGCGGCGCAAGTCCTGACAGGAACGTCATGGATGGCACATATCCATCCAGTGCTGTGCCAGCTACACTGGCTCCCAGTGGAATACTGAGTCAAGTTCGAGGTTTTGGTATTGACCTATAAGGCCTTGAGCGGTCAGGGACCGACATATCTACGGGACCGTCTCCTCCGTTATTTCCACAGGAGAGCTTTGCACTCCTTCGACAGCAATCTACTGGTGATCCCTGACCCCAAAGATGTCTGCCATTGCTTTGACCATGCGGACTTTTGTTGGCAGGGTGATGTCTCTACTTTTTATCATGCTGTTTAGGTTCGCCATAGGGTTAAACAAAACAAGAAGTTAACTTTTATTTATGGTATCAACATCACACTGAAGAAAGTAAGGTAGAAATTCAAAAGTTTTGCTTCCGCTGAACTTTTTAACTGTGGTTCTTTTCCCACAACTGGGATCCTTTAGTTACCAATTGATCATTTTCAGCCCACTCTAAGCAGCTCTTCTGCACAGTTTCATTTAGTTCAATATCCTCCTTTTCAGGTGTCGTTTCGTAGAAAAAGAGCTAGGGGAACTCATTAGCATAACTCATTAGCATATGCAACACCCCCTGACATCACCGGAAGTGTATTATAAGGCCACACACCCCGCCCCCAACGGTCCCGGCTGCCGCTGCCGACCTTGCAGCTCCACTGCCGAGCCCCATGAGGGGCCCGGCGAAATGACCTCTGCTCCTTTTCCCTCTCCCCAGCTACCAACTTCCAACTGCCATTCTTAAACTGCTGTTTTTCACCTGCCAAACATTCCATCAGCTCTCATTGGCTGCTCTTAGGGAGAGGCAGAACCTACTCTGTCCATCACAGACCTGCTTTGGGAGGACAGGAAAGCAGGACTTGTGTGTGTTGCTAGAGCTACAGTACTGCATGAGCAGGTCTTGTTCTTCATTCCTTTTTCCTGACTGTTCCTGGGAGTTCTGGATGGTCATGGAGTGTCGATTTTTCTTTCTTTCCAGGTATGAGAAAAGGCCGAAGTTTAAACTTCCCGAGGCTGTTCCGCTTGAGCTGAAATGGGGGACGTGGGAGCTGCGTGATTTAAATGTCCTTCTGGAAGGTGCAGCAAAGCATTTCGGAAGTAAGGGGAGGAATAACAGCAGAAGTTATACTGGCATCCTTTCTGTCAAACAGCCAAGTAATACCCCCTGTGGAGATCAGTTGTGGAGGGGAGCATAGCAGAGGACTTTGATAAGTTTGTATAAACGCAAATGGTGGATTTCCCAAAAAAACCCCCAAACCCTTAGAAATTAAAAAGTGAGCCTACCAAAAAAGCAAACAAACAAAAAACCCCCAACAACCCAAACCTCAAAATACCCAATCACCTGTGACTAGAATTTTATGTTGCCTTAATGGTCCCTGACAATAAAAGGATATGAAGCTGATGGGGAGGAAAAGGGGTAGGTGGACACACGGTGAGGGGAGAAGAAAGAGCAGGGTGGGGTGGTTGTCTAAGGGAGAAGAAAAGCCTGGTGAGCGAGGGAACAGAGAAAAAAGGTGATTGTGGGACTTGGAGAGTAAACGCAAACGCAAATGGTGGATTTCCAAAAAACCCCCCCAAACCCTTATAAACTAAAAAAGTGAGCCTACCAAAAAAAGCAAGCGAACAAAAAAACCCCCAACAACCCAAACCTCAAAATACCCAATCACCTGTGACTAGAATTTTATGTTGCCTTAATGGTCCCTGACAATAAAAGGATATGAAGCTGATGGGGAGGAAAAGGGGTAGGTGGACACACGGTGAGGGGAGAAGAAAGAGCAGGGTGGGGTGGTTGTCTAAGGGAGAAGAAAAGCCTGGTGAGCGAGGGAACAGAGAAAAAAGGTGATTGTGGGTGGAGAGAAGTGGCTCAGTAGTGAAGGGGGGACAGCTGAGTAGAGCAAAAGGGTGGGGGTTAACTGGGGGAGGGGATGCCCTGCCCTTCCAAATCTCTTTCTTGTTTTACTTAACATGGAAGTGTATGTGAGGAGGTAGTTGGTTGGCCCCTCCTAATGCATGGAGAAGGCCTGTACCTAAACCATAGAGTTACCAACTCTGGGTTAGGAAATTCCTGAAGATTGGGGGTGGAGCCTTAGGAGGGCAGGGTTTGGGGAAGGGAGGGGCTTCAACAGGATAAAATGCCATAGAATTCACCCTCCAAAGTTGCCATGTTCTCCAGGGGAGCTAGGGTTGCCAGCTCTGGGTTGGAAAATACCTGGAGACTTTGGGGGTGGATCTGGGAGAGGGGACTCAGCATGGTACAAGGGAGAGGTTTGGAGAGGGGACTCAGCATGGTACAAGGCCATGATAGAGTCCACCCTTCAAAGCAACCGTTTTCTCCAGAGGAACTGATTGCTGTCAGCTGTAGTTGTATCCGGTGACCCACAGTGGGGGGAGGGAGAGGATATGACTGCCACTTATGGTCTGTTACTCAGGGTTGCCAACCCCCAGGTGAGGCCAGGAGATCTCTTGGAATAACAGCTGATCTGCAGATGACAAAATCAGCTCCCCTTAAGGTTGCCTCCAGGTGGGGCCTGGAGATCAGTTGTAAAAGCGGGATATCTCCAGGCCCCACCTGGAGGCTGGCAACCCTAAGGGGAGCTGATTTTGTCATCTGCAGATCAGCTGTTATTCCAGGAGATCTCCTGGCCTCAACTGGAGGTTGGCAACCCTGAGTAACAGGCCATAACAGTCATATCCTCTCCCTTCCCCCCACTGTGGGTCACTGGATGCCCCTCACATGGACCTGAAGTCTGCTTGTCTGGGCCACAGGCAAGAAGGGCCCCAAATCTAATGTTACCACAAATGCTGTGGGTATATTCACCCCAACAATGGGACTTTGAATATTTTACAAGCTCGTTGAAAATCTCTGATCCTGTTTGCAGTGAGCTCTTCCCTTGAAATAATAACTTATCTCAATGTAAGAGAAACAAATTTCTTAAACCACGATATGGCACTTAACCCCTGTCTTTTTTATTCAGATCTTCTGCAAGAAGGGTATCAGCTGCAGGAAGGTAGGTTTCTGGGACTGATGGAGAACCAAGCTGAAGTATGGAGGTGGTGGACTGTAATTCTTTGTTGTCCAATGATTCTGTCTTGCAGCTCTGGAACTCAATGGGGATTGGCCAAAGAATAGTGACCCAGGACAGTGGAGGGAAGTAGCTCCAGCCTTTCCTACATTTCATTCCTACTTAGCCAACTATCCTAGTTCAGAGCTGCAGCTGACAGAAGGCCTCTGCCCCAGGCCCATAGCCAGGGTTTTGTGGCTTGTGGAGCAAATTTTTTTCTGGTGGGGCTGAAGTTCTTAGTGCAGAAAGAAAAGCCATTTAGCCAGTAGAAAGCTGTTACCAGGACAGATCTCTAAATTGCAAGCTGTCAACCATTTTAGAGGACAGTTCTCAGCTGCTGCAAGTTAATCACTTCTGCCAGTGCCAGCCTAAGCAACAATTCTGATAACAAACTGGCAGGTGGGGGTGATGACCTCTATAGTCAAGAAAGCTAACACTTAGGCAGAAAAACTCTCTTAAAGGAGACCAGTTTCTTGCCACAGAGTTAGAAGGGATCCTAGAGGTCACCTACTCCAACCCCCTTGCTCAATGTGGGAATTAGTCATCTACAGCACCCCACTCTGCTTAAAGGAGTGCACGCTTTTACAAAATGTTTAAAAATGATTGAAAAAAGCATTTATAGGAGGAATTCTTGTGGGACTGTGCCTTTAAGAAAGCAGGCAGACCCTGCAAAAGCCCCCAAAGCCCCACCGTAGCTATGGGGCCTGCTCCGCCCCCGAAATCTGGCTTATGTGTCTGCCCTCCTCTTTCCCATAACTTTATGTCATTGCTGTGTTTGCCGCTTCAGGCATACCCTCAACTTAAATCTGGGGAAAGTTTTGGAAAGAAACTGAGCACCCAATCCTATATGGATAAATCTTGCATTGTAATGTCTGTAAGCAGAACTGGTTCTAGGTAGCCCAGGAAGGCCCAGGTTGAAACATTTCCTTGGGATTGCCAGACTTCAGTTAGGGGTTGGAGTTCTCCCAAAATTACATCTGAGCCCCAGTCTACAGATATCAGTACTCAGGGGTCATTTTGTAGAAAAAGAGGTGCAGGAGCTCATTAGCATAACTCATTAGCATAAGCTGTGTGCATTTGTCACACCCCCTGATGACACCGTAAGTGTGTCAGAAGGCAACACCCACCACTCAGGCTCCACTGGACTGTTTTGGATTGCTAGCTATTGGGGTGGGGGAACGTCCAGATCTGTCCTCACAGAGGAGGGAGAGCTTGTACCTGAATAAAACTTGGTCTTAAAGGTGCCACTGGACTGTTTTTTGGGGGGGGGCTCTGTAATTTACCTGACTGCTTCTTGCTCTGACTGAGGGCTGCTGGGAGCAGGGGGTGGGGCTTGTTGCATATGCCTGCCCCCTGGGCTCTTTACTGCCGGAGCTCCGCTTCTGTGCGCTCCTGCAGGAAATGACCCCTGTCAGTACCCCTGGAGAAGATGACACCTTCAGAGGGTAAATGCTATGCTATTCCATTGGCTCTTGCTGAAATCCGTCCTAGGGATGCCAGGCATTGCTCCAATGCAGTATACCAGTGCACCCCCCTCCTCTGCTAGTCTTTGAGGCACCACCAGACAAAATTTGGGATTTCCGGGAGATCTCCTGCCAGAGCAGGAGACCTGGCATCCCTAATCCCTCCCCAAATGCTGTCCTCCACAGGCACCACCCCACATCTCTAGGAATTTTCCAGGCCAGAGTTGGCAACCCTGCCCCTTAGCTAAGAGCTCCCAAGATGGCCACACTCTTGTTTCACCTTTCTTCTTTCCATTTGCAGTGGAGGAATGGTAATAGTGACCTCTAAAGGAAGTTTAGAAAACTTATTGAGGGCCAAAAGTTTAAAAACATAAGTATATTTGTTTTTTATTTGCTTTCAGTATACAAAAGAGTGTTTATTTCAAAGACGTATAAAAACCTTGTAGGGGCCCAAATAAAACCTCATAAAATGTTCAAAGTGACAAATACACAAAAAAGGACAGTGTATGACCTGACACATTTTGGCTCACAAGAACCTTCTTCAGAGGTCAAATAGTATAAAATACACCAAGCAACAGAGTCCCTGTAACACATGTAAGGCAATAAACAATAAATAAAATAGAACCAAAATTGGAATGTTACAATATGGAATTGAATGACACACCAAAAGGTTTCTGTTTGGGGCCAAAAATATATCTGGCCTTGTGTCAGAAGTAGTTGTATATACTGGAAATAATATGTACCTTCCAGTTTAGGTTCTAAGAGTGCAAATAAAATTGCATTGTCAGGGACTGTACTATTTGACCTCTGTACTATTTGACCTCTGAAGAAGGCTCTTGTGAGGTCAGGTCATACACTGTCCTTTTTTGTGTGTATTTGTAACTTTGAACATTTTGTGAAGCTGTATTTGGACCCTTCCAAGGTTTTTATATATCTTTAAAATAAACACTCTTGTAAACTTACTTATGTTTTTAACTTTTGGCCCTCAATAAGTTTTCTAAACTTCCTTTGGAGGCT
>NW_015165317.1:158683-165533 GCF_001447785.1 Gekko japonicus
CCCACCAACCTCACAGGGTGTCTGTTGTGGGGAGGGGAAGGGAAAGGAGTTTGTAAGCCGCTTTGAGACTCCGAGTGAAGGGCGGGGTATAAATCCAATCTCTTCTTCTTCTTCTTGATGATGTCAGGAGGTGTGGCATATGCAAATAAGTTATGCTAATGAGTTATGCTAATGAGCTCCTGTACCTCTTTTTCTACGAAATGACCCCTGCTTTCAAGCAAGGGGAGCCTTTACCTTTATTATGCTGACCTACTCTGCAAGGCCTGTTTTACAGCATACGCATGAAATGCCTTGAAAAACACACCCGAGTGATGGTCGCCAAATATAGTTGGCATCGTATCTGGGATCAAGAGGTCCTGCCACTGACTCTTTTTCTCTCTCCTCTCGCCAGCCCGTGTGACTTTCGATCCGGAATCGGCTCATCCCCAGCTGCTCGTGTCCAGAGATGGTAAAAGCCTGAGATGGACCGAGGTGGAGCAAGACGTGCCCAAGACGCCCAAAAGATTCAGGAAACATTTTTGCGTGATGGGGCACCAGGAGTTCATGTCTGGCAGACACTTCTTTGACGTGGCTGTGGCAGGCGAGGAGAATTGGGTGGTGGGGGTTGCCGCCAGCTCTGTGGATCGGAAGGGCACTTGCCGTTTCATTGTCGAGGAGGGGTTCTTTGCTATGGGGAAGAGGCCAAGGCAGGACAGGTCTGCCGGCACCCCGGAGCAGAACGAAGAGATCAAGAAGATCCGGGTCTCTCTGAACTGCACTGGAGGGCAGGTGGTCTTTTACGATGCAGAGACAGCAAAGAAGGTCTTCGCTTTCAGTAATGCCTCCTTCCACAGGGAGACCCTTCAGCCTTTCTTCTGGCTGAGGGGGACCTCTCAACTCAGTCTCTGTACCAACTGAAGCCACCCTACCCGCTTTTCAGCCCCTCAACCCTGGTCTCCTTCTCCCCCTCACACACCATTTTGCTTCTGCCAGTCTTGTATAAGCAGTAGAGTGACAGATGTTAAAAAACACTTGGCTTGGTGTGACTGAGAGAGGCTAGTGTGATGCTCAGGGGCAAAGTCACAATACGCAACCTGCCTTCTGGCTTGTTACAGAACAGATTCCCTGCGCTTTTACGAGTTGCAGTGCAGTAAGGGAGGGAAGGAGTTAGAGTGGAATCTAGTCGATCCATTCCAAGGGGTGTTAATCCAGAGGGTGTGGGGTGGGATACTCTGATGCACAGATCTATTTTGTAAAAAAAATCTACAGCAGCTCAGCAGATAAAACCTGTTTTGTCTTGCTTAATATTTTTAACCATTAGAATAAAGGTTTTGCATCTTCCTTTTGTGTGTTTTATGTGTCCTGGCACAATAAGAACATAAGAAAAGCCAGTGTTGGATCAGGCCAATGGCCCATCCAGTCCAACACTCTGTCACACAGTGGCCAAAAATACCAGGTGCCATCAGGAGGCCCAGCAGTGGGGCCAGGACACTAGAAGCCCTCCCACTGTTGCCCCCTGCAACACCAAGAATACAGAGCATCACTTGCCCGAGACCGAGAGTTCCTATCTATACCTTGCGGCTAATAGCCACTGATAGACCTCTGCTCCATATGTTTATCCAGTTCCCTCTTGAAGCCGTCCATGCTTGTAGCCGCCGCCACCTCCCGTGGCAGTGAATTCCATGTGTTAATCACTCTTTGGGTGAAGAAGTACTTCCTTTTATCTGTTCTAACCCAAATGCTCAGCAATTTCATTCAGTGCCCACAGGTTCTTGTATTGTGAGAAAGGGGGGGGGGAAGTACTTCTTTCTCTACCTGCTCTATCCCATGCATAATCTTGTAAACCTCTATCATGTCACCTCTCAGGCTGTGGTCACACGGGAAGGTAATTCTGCTTTGTTCCCACTTTAATTTAATCGGGAACATTTTTCTTCGGGATGGGCTGATTAGATGCAGCCGGCCCCTCTCTTCCACCACCCACTCGCCTGCGAGCTCCTAAGGAAAATCGCTGTGCGTTACCCGTGTTTGTTTGTTTTTTTAAAAAAGCTTCCGGTTTGACCGCTTGAGCAAACATGCGCTTAATAAATCCATTATTAAACGTTATTTTATGTTCATTTCTCTGTTTAAAGATAATATGACAGCTCCAGCAAGCCACCTGCCCGACCAGCCCCGGAGGAGCGGGAAAAGGAAGACCGTCCGAGAGGGCTGCTGCACTCAGCTCGGCTTAGCCACTTCACTGCTTACTCCCAACTCCAAATCATTATTGAGCAACTTAGAAAGCATCGGACTCAGTACTGATCCCTGTGGTACCCCACTGCTTATCACCCTCTACTGTGAAAATCGCCCATTTATACTCTCAGTTTCCTATTAATTAGCCGGTTTTTGATCCACAAGAGGACTTGCCCTTTTATCCCGTGACTATTGAGCTTACTTAGGAGCCTTTGATGAGGAACTTTATCAAAAGCTTTCTGGAAGTTAAGGTAAACAACATCTATTGGGTCCCCCTTGTCCACATGTTTGTTCACCCCCACAAGCACTGCTGTTGTAATTTTTATCTCATTTTGTTCTGTTCATGGGGAAAAGAACCTGAGAGGAGGCTAAACTTCAGAGATAGGGATTTAGCCAGGATTAGCTATTGAGCTGCATGGCTGGATTGGAATCCAGACTTCCCCACTCCCAGTCCAGCGCTCTCTTACTGCATCTAATTATCTTAGGCTTTTTTCACATGGCATGACTTTCCCATGGAAACCCCAGTCTTGCTGCAGCTCCCAGCCCAGCAGCAACATGGCTTCCAGAGGGCAATTTCCCCAGTACTTTCCCTGCTCCAATCCCCATGGTGGCCAACTCCCCTATCTTCAAGAATGTGACTTTCCCCGAGGTTTTTAAAATGGTAATGGATGTAGTGTTATGCCCTTTTATATCAGTTTGCCAATTAAAAACAAAAAAGAACCTCAAAAGCCCCCTGGTATGGGAAAGACTGCAGAAGAGGCAAGGAGTGCTGCAACCCACAGAAGAAAACCTGTTTCTGAACAGCATTGAACCCTGACCCAAATAACCTGTGTGGAATCAGTTTTAGTGTGAAGGTAACCAATTTTCTCATGGATGTCATGTTGTTGTCTTAACAGAGAACCCTACAGATGTCATTACCATTCAGTTCTACTTAACTGTGGAAAAGAGCAAGAGTCCAGTAGCACCTTAAAGGCTAACAAAATTTGTGCCAGGGTAGGAGCCCTTGTGAGTCACTGCTCACTACTTCAAATTTTGTTAGTCTTTCAGGTGCTACTGGACTCTTGCTCTTTTTACTGCTACAGACAAACTAACACAGTTACCCATCTAGATCTACTCAGCTGCTTCTCCCCCACCCCCATGTGTGGCCTGGAGTCACTATTTATATGGAAAACATAACTGCAGCATTAGCCTGTCCAGTATGAATAGTCAGGGTAATATTGTAGTGTTACACTGTCTTGAAATCCATTTGTTTCTGCTTCTGGCTTATTTCCTGCTCATTCCTGAATCTATAATTTTCAGTTCACAGAGTGCTGCTTTTCACTTTGTAACTGAAGCAATTGCTTAATTTAAAAATGTTATTTTATGATGATAATCTTGTGTCTTTGAAATTATGATAATAAATAACTGCTTTGAGCTACAAAGAAGAAAAAGTGGCAATGAGGGGCCATCTGCGCAAATGATCTGATAACTATTTTTTTTTCAGAAGAGCAAAGCTAAATGGTAAAACTGTTTATTTACAGCCCACATATCTCGATGAGACTCAGCGGGGGTTTTGTAGCAGGGGTCATTTCCTTCGGGAGCATACAGGAGTGGAGCTCCGGCAATAAGGAGCCCAGGGGGCGGGCACATGCAACAAGCCCCACCCCCTGCTCCCAGCAGCCCTCAGTTGGGCCACGAGGAGCAAGAAGCAGCCAGGTAAGTTGCAGAGCCCACCTTCAGGTACAAGCTCTCCCTCCTCTGTGAGGGCAGATCTGCACGTCCCCCCCCCCAATAGCTAGCAATCCAAAACAGTCCAGTGGAGCCTGAGCGGTGGGTGTTGCCTTCTGACACACTTCCGGTGATGTCAGGGGGTGTGGCATATGCAAATAAGCTGTGCTAATGAGTTATGCTAATGAGCTGCACCTCTTTTTCTACAAAATGAGCCCTGCAATATAAAAAAATGCCACCATGTAAACATCTAATAGGTAATGCAATAGGACCAGGATTACAAAAAAATAAAACAATGGAAACAATAACAGACATGCCAAATAGTATAAGAACATAAGAAGAGTCCAGATGGAGCAGACCAGTGGTCCATCTAGTCCAGCACTCTCTCACACACCGTGGCCAACCAGCTCCTCTGGATGGCCAACAACTGGGCATATAGAGGCTGAGGCCTTCCCCTGAGGTTGGGGTGGCTACTACAACAGAGAATACAGGTGAACAGGCAACGAGCCATCTTACCCATTTGCTATCATGGCAGAGTGTAGCAGGAGAGAAAGGCAGTCCTGCAGCCATGAGGGTCCAAGGTAGGGTTGCCAGGTGCAGCTGGTGGGGGATTGGGAGGGATTTACCGGGAGCAGGAGGGAGGCCCAGCTGCTGTGCACTGACATGCCTACATTACTGACCATGGGACCCGGAAGTGACATCATCATGTTGGGGCTATGCTCTGGTATTTGGGCAAAAACTCTATGGTAAGGCCAGGTGGTATTTGTCCTGTTGGGGTTCCATGTCTCCTAAAGGCCATTATTTATACTGAGCTTCAGTTTACTGGCCCCAACAGCCATTCAGAAATTCACTGAAAAAGTGCCTGGATATATCCCATGTTGTCCTCATAAGGATGACAGAAAAGTGACTTGGCTGTAGCTTCAGCTAGTTTCACATCTGAATAGTGCTTTAAAGTCAGACCTGACCCCCTGAAACCCAACACTGCCCACAGTCAGCTCAGTTAGGCTGAGAAAAAGAGTGTTTTATTAGATATATAATTGTGAACTACTATTTGCTACATCAGACGGGATATCCTCGGTTGGTAAATATATACAGCAGTGACCCCCCAACCTTTTTGAGCCTGTGGACACCTCTGGAATACTGTCACAGGGTGGTGGGCACTGGGCACACCCACAAAATGGCTGCTACTGAAGGTAGACACACATTTACAAGAAGCCTAAGTGCAGGGGACAATAGGAGGATTAAAAAAAAAAATACACCGGGAAAGAGGAGTGAGAGAGAGAATAAAACCAATACCATGGGGGCAGCTGCTACCAAAACAACATTATTTTAATCTGTACAGCCAATCAGATTGCCATTAGCTAGGGTTGCCAGCTCTGGGTTGGAAAATACCTGGAGACTTTGGGGGTACAGCCAGGAGAGAGTGGGGTTTGGGGAGGGGAGGGGCCTCAGCAAGGTAGAATGCCATAGAATCCACCCTTTAACACAACCAATTTCTCCAGGGGAGCTGATCTCTGTCAGCTGGAGATCAGTTGTAAAAGTGGGGCTCCAGGCCCCACCTGGAGGCTGGCAACCCTACCATTAGCCAATCAGAAGCCCTGCTGGGAATACTCCACCGACTTTTCTGAAACATTTCGTGGGTGCCAGGAAAGGTAATAGAAAAAGATTGGATTTATACCTAACCTGGATTTATACCTCACCCTTCTCTCCGAGTCTCTGAGTGGCTTACAGTCTCCTTTCCCTTGCTCTCCCCACAACAGACACCCTGTGAGGTAGGTGGGGCTGAGAGGCCTCTTTCAAAGACTGCTCTTGAGAGAACACCTCTGAGGGAACTGTGACTGACTCAAGGTCACCCAGCAGCTGCATGTGGAGAAGTGGGGAATCAAACCCAGTTCTTCAGATTAGAGTCTGCCGCTCTTAACCACTACACCAAACTGGCTCTCCAGTTTCTTGGTGGGCACCGTATTGGGGACCCCGGTATACTGTATGGGTAAAGAGACAGGGGGCAGTTGTAAACTGGAGCAAAAGGCTGTAAAATAGCCAGCATGGTGATTACTACTGGACTACTAGGGTCTGGGAGACTCACACTTGACTCTTCACTCTGTCAATGGAGTGGAAGCTGAGTGGGTGATCTTGGGCCAATCCCTTTCTCTCAGCTCAACCTACCTCACAGGGTCCTTGTGAGGATAAAATGGAGGATGGGAAAACAATGATGTAAGCTGTGTTTCCAATCTTTGTGCTTTATTGTAAGCAGGAGGGTTAGACAGAAGGTGAGTACACATCCTTGCATCTAGATTCAGGGGGGTAGCTGTGTTGGGCTGAAGCAATAGAACAAAGTTGGAATCTAGTGGCACCTGAGAGCCAGTTTGGTGTAAGTGCGTGGACTCTAATCTGGGAGAACCGGGTTTGATTCCCCACTCCTCCACTTGCACCTGGCTGGATGACCTTGGGCAAGCAGTAGTTCTGATAAGAGCTGTTCTTGAAAAAGAGCAGTTTCTGTCAAGAGCTCTCTCAGCCCCACCTACCTCATAGGGAGGGGAAGGGAAAGGAGTTTGTAAGCTGCTCTGAGACACCTTTGGGTAGTGAAGGGCGGGGTATAAATCCAATTTCTTCTTCTTCTTCTTTAGCAAAGTTTAATAAACTTTCATGCGCATGCACACTTCTTCAGACACATTGAAACAGACTCCTCAAATCTTACATAGAGAGGGAGAGAGAGGGCTGGGGGTTAGTTACCAGGAAGGGCTAGTTAAGAGTCAAGACGCTATGCAACTGGGCGAGGAGTATAATAACTAGGTGATAAGTATAGCAGGCTGTGGAAGGTCAGCAGTTCAAGACCCGGGTGCCGCATGATGGAGTGAGCTCCCATCTCTAGTTCCAGCTCCTGCCAACCTAGCAGTTCGAAAGCAAGAAATTGCAAATAGATAAATAGGTACCA
>NW_015165317.1:165982-170336 GCF_001447785.1 Gekko japonicus
GTGAAAGAAAAAGCAAAGCTGCAGTTGGATACTGGTGTAATCCATCTCATCCAATCAGAACTGCCATAACGGGAATACCTTGCTCATGCGGGAAGCCTGTAATTAGAGACAGCTGTGCTCGTTTCAATCAGGAGCAAATTGCCCAAGCGGACTATAGTTCCCATGAGGCCGCTCTGCACTTTCACAGCCGAACTGAGCAGGAACACATAGAGCAGAGCCCTTTGGGAATTGTAGTTCTATGGGTCTAACCAGGGCGTAGGCTGAAGAGTATGGGAAAGACTATAAAAGCGGTAGATGGCGTTGCTTTTAGGAATATTTTAGTGCGTGCCCTGGTGAGTTGACTAGGTGAGCTTTTCTCCGTCAGTGGTTAGTGTGGTGTGTTTTGTATTGGTTGTGGTGGTCCGCCAGAGTTTCTGTTTGTTCTGTCTGGTGAAATTGGGTGAGGGTGTAGTTGCTTCGGCTTGTATAGCCCAATCTCCGTGTTACATCTTTTTTGGGTGGGCAGGGCAGTGCTTATGCTTTGGAACTTCTGAGTCTGTACCCAACATTGTCTGTACCTTTGTCCCGCTTCAACTACGAGAAATGGTATAATGCCTACTTAATGGTTTCTAGCCTTTGGAATGCAGGATGGAAAATAGTTCGGGAAACCTGTTAACATGAGTAGGATGCTTTTAAAAACAATAGGTGCTGGAGTTCTATAAGGAGTTTTGCCTTGAAAGCAGTTAGCCATGGCTTCAGTTCAAATATTTGGGTTTATGATAGGGTTGCCACAGCCGCCAGGTGGAGCCTGGAGATCTCCCGCTTTTACAACTAACTAATCTCCAGCTGGCAGAGAAAATGGCTGCTTTGAAGGGTGGACTCTAGGGCATTCTACCATGCTGAGCCCCACCCCCCAAGTCTCCAGGTATTTTCTAACCCAGACCTGGCAACCCTAGTTTATGAGGGGGAAAGTCCAGTTTACCTTGGGGCTTTTTCAACTTTTTTATATCCGTTTTGAGGACTGGCTTCCTTCTCACCTTATCTTTCCCAGGCTTCACATAAAAATCTCCAGGAATTTCTCAACGTGGGGTTGGTAACCTTGGCTGGTAGTTGGTAGCCAAAGTATTATTTTGTGGCTGCTTTCTCATGGGGACTTTTCCTGCCCTGTGGTGGAGCATAACATGCCCTTGCTTTTTTTGGGGGGGGGGCTCCTGAGACTCCCCCCTTTTTCTTCCTTTGCTCTGACTTCAAGGGAGAAAGCGGGTGTGAACAGTTGCAGGCTGGCCCTGTGTGTGAATTGTCTGCCAGCAGCCAGTTCATGGAAGGGAATAGAGCATAATGCTGCCTTCAGAAGGATAGTGCTGAACTCTGCTATTCCTCTTCACTTTAGCAGGTCCTCCCCCCCCCCCACACACAGGTGAGCTGTGAGCAGAGTTGTCAACTCTAGCTTTTGGGGCAGTGGTAGGATTCCCAGCTCTGGGTGGGGAAATACCTGGGGGAAATACCTGGAGATTTGGGGGGGGGGTGGAGCCTTAGGAGGGTGGGGTTTGGGGAGGGGAGGGACTTCAGTAGGGTACAGTGCCATAGAGTCCACCCCCCAAAGCAGCCATTTTCTCCAGAGGAACTGATTGCTATTGCCTGGGGATCAATTGTAATAGCAGGAGATCTCCAGGCCCCACCTGGAGGCTGGCAACCGTAGGTAGTGCCTGGGGAGGGGCTTCCATTTCTCATAGACCTTGGGGTATGCCATAAGAGGTTGTTCTCCAGAGCAGACAGTTTCGCCAGGGGAACTGACCACTGTAGTCTGGAGCTCGGTTGTAATTCTGGGAGGACTCCAGCGCCCACCTGGAGGCTGGCAACTCTGGCCATGAGCTGTGGCTCAACTATTGGAGCTGAGGAAATTGCCAGGTTGGGGTGGGGGCATGACAAGCTTCTTGCTGGGTTGGTGCTTTTGCAATGAGGAAGGAGGTCTGGCACCAGCAGCGTAGAGAGTGGGTGGGTGTGATGCTAGCCCCTGTTTTTTCTCCAGCTTGCTGCTGCTGCTTGCCCAGCTGGGGTGGCTTTTCCTTCTCTTCTCCCTCCCCCCCCCATGTGAAAGCTGTCTGTGTGTTTTCAGGACTTCAGGCAGAGCAGTCTTCTTATCCTATACATATAAAATGAAAGGCAAGCTTTGCTGGTGACAATTCATCCACTCTTCCATTGGCCACTGGGGAAGCTGCCTTGGGGTGTCCTACTGGCCCATTCTGCTGTCTCCTCCATTCTTACACCCCCACTTTTGACACATTGCATCTTGGGAGTTGTATTTCTCAGCTGGTCCTACTGCAACCATGTTGTTGTTGTTCAGTCGCACAGTTGAGTCGGACTCTTCGCGACCCCATGGACCTACTGCAACCATAGCAAATGGTATTAGAACTGCAACTGCCAAGAGGCTGTGGGGCACTAGCAGGAAGTCAGCTAAACTGTTAATCAGTTAAAGCGTTAAACAGGAAGCTGCTTTGGAATTGAAAGGGGTTGGGGGGAAAGGGAAGGCCTGGATCTCTCTCTGAATTACAATTGATCTCCAGACTTAGAGATCAGTCCCCATGGAGAAAATGATTGCTTTGGAGGGTGAGCTCTATGGCATTATACCTCACTGAAGTCCTCCAACAAAACTGGCCCTTCCCTTAGTATTGCCAAACTCCAGATGGCACCTGGACACCTCCAAGATTAGTTTTCCTGGAGAAAATGGCTGCTTTGTGGAGTGGACTCTATGACATTATACCCTGCTGAGGTCCCTCCCCACCCCAAACCTTGCCCTACCCCTCAAATTGACAGGTATGTCTCAACCTGGAGTTGTCAATCCTGTAACTGGCCATGGAACCACTTTCCAGACCCTTGAAACCCAGAAAACATGGCATACGGCTCTCCTCCCATACTACCCACTAGGGGCAGCAGAATGACTCGAGACAACCCTGCCTTATAGCTAAGCAGAGGGAGATAAATATGGCTCGCCTCCCTCTATTTTCCGCTTCCCTCCGCCACCCCACCAGCCACAGCCAGGACACTCACCTGGAGTCTCTTTCTAGAGTCTGTTGTATTTCTTCCCACAATGTGCCGTACTCCTAGTTTCTAATTATGCCTGAACCTCAAAATAGTAACAAAAAGTAGACTGGAGCATGTGCAAAGCGTCAGCCCCTTATTATTGAGTAACCAGGTCTTGATACACACAACTCAGACTTGCACAACTTGCAAGCTTTATTGGCTTGTTCTGGTGCCTGGGGTGCAAAACAAACACCAAATCCCGTCCCTAAGCTCTGCATGTGCTCCTTCATAATGTCAAACCTGCTCTCACATGATATCGCTGGGAATTCTTGAGTATTTTGGAAGCCGAGGAGGTCTGTTCTGAGGCTTCAGCGGATTTGTTAACTTCACCTTTCTCAGATTGTTGTTACTTTCTTTTCTGTATCCCTCTCCCCTCAAAGACTGAAAGTTATTCCTTTCAGGCCGTTCCAGAGAAAAGAAATTCCATGTAACTTCTCTAAATCAAGAGCAGTTAGAACTCTGGCAGGTAAGAAATAGCTTTAAAAAAAAATCTGGTGCTGGAATCATGGCTAGTGACAATCCTTGGGCGAGACTTCGGGAAGAAGCCACTTGCGCCATTTGCTGGAAATACTACACCAATCCGAGCATCCTGGACTGTGGGCACAGCTTCTGTGCAGACTGCATTTCCGAATGCTGGAAGGAGATCCCTGACAACACCGCCTGTCCCCAGTGTCGAACTGCTGTCGAGAGAAAGAACTGCCGCCTGAACACCTGTCTGGCCAATGTAGTTGAGTTAGCCAAGCAGATGCCCAGCTTCGTGAAGGAAGGAGAAGTGCGGAAGGTCTGTGAGAAGCACCCGGAGCCCTCCGGAACTGCCTTCTGTGTGAGAGACCAAATCGTCTTCTGCCAGGTGTGTGAGGGATCCGAGCAGCACAGAGATCACTACCTGGCTTCTGTGAAGGAGACTGCCCAGTTGTATAAGGTAGGTGTAGGGCCTGGTGCCATCTTTTGGACAGTTAAGATGTTAAATAATCCTCCTTAGGAGAAGGAGGCTTCTGTTTTGGGTGGAGTGTTGAAGGGACGAGTGTAACTGTATGTTGGGGGAGCCAGGGTGGGCTGGGAGGCAAAAACAGCCCTGGAAAAGGGCCCCACTCTGATGGGGGGGGGGAGGGAAGAGGAGCAGGCTCCCATCTGTCATGTATGGGGCTTGGGGATCTTGCCCTGTGATAGTAGCGGCAGCTTATACCTGCCCCACACAGGGTGAGGGCCATGAGGTTACCGGAACTTTCCCCAGTAACCTTAATTGCCGGTCTATTGCTACCATTAGGTATGCCGTCATGTGTCAGCCATGCCC
>NW_015165317.1:172360-184228 GCF_001447785.1 Gekko japonicus
AGCCGCATCGGCCCAGTCTCTCTCCAGAGGGGTGGTTTCGGCAATTAGAACAGTTTATGCTTGGAGCTAAGGTGCCTTGCGCTATGCCTCTGGAAGCTCGCTCCAGGAGGGCTTCTTCAGCAGCATTCTGAGCCAGACTTGCTCTGGAGAACATTTGCGAAGCAGCGACATGGTCCACTCCTTCCGACATTCGGCAAGCACTATTCAATGGATGTGGACTCCAGAAACAACGCTGCCATGGGGAAGGCGGTGTTACAGGCAGGTTACAGGCAATATTTCACTGATCAGGCCACGCCCTCCTCCTTCTCTGGTAAAGTGAGCTTGCTGTTCTCCCAATGTGGGACTGCACAGAAGCAAAGGTGATGAAAACAGGGTTGCACTTGCCTGTAACCGTTGTTCATTGAGAGTCCTTCTGTGCGGGCACACATCCCTCCCTCTTTTCCCTGCTGTGGGGTGCTGGCCACCTCCTGTCAGCTTGGACATGGGGGGTGACCTTAAACTCTACCACAATGCAAACCGTTTGCCCCTGCCACAGGTCACTCAAGACTGTGGGGTGGGGGGAGTGACTTCGAAAAATGTCTCTATACTCAATGTCTACATTTATTATTTGATTTGTGTCCCCATTGCATTATGCTCAACTGAAGTTCAAGTTGTTACCTTGGCCTTTATTCATTTCTCTGCTCGCATTTATGTGTTTTACTAACGGCATTCTCCGGTCTGAGTAAAGGTCTCCTCATGGCAGCGAAGGGAACTGCGAGGAGGGAGTTCTTGCCCCGCCTCTGTCACGTGACCTTTTGGGTAGGAAAGGGATCTCTCCAGACAGAGGGGGAGGGGAGCACACCTAGAGAACTTCTTTAAAAGCTTGAAATCTCTTCTCCGCGGCAGGCCTGCAATCTGCAGTCCCACGTGTGCCTGCACAGAAGGCCACTCGATGAACAACGGTTACAGGTAAATGTAGCCCTGTTTTCTTTTTTCTCTTCTCAGGGTTGGTATTCTACCTATGTTGAGACGCTCAACGAGGTGCGGGCTCAGATGGTGAGGAATAAATTTCACATTTTGGGTTGGAGTGAAAATCTGCAGGTGGGTGCCGATTGTTTCTGGGAACTGAATGAAACTTTTTTTTGGGGGGGGGGAAGAGCCACAAGGGAACCACAGCATCATTCAAAGGTGAACATTTTCTAGCAATCCTGTTCTGCGGTTGGGCTAGAGGAGAACTGAGGAGAAATGGGACTCCTCTGCCTTTCCCCTTTTTCTTCTTTGCCTCCTGCCTCATGTCACTGGCTGTCAGATGCTGGGGTGTCACAGTGCAGAAAGGCTATTATGGTGCCTTGTGCAGTGTGCTTAAAGAAAAGGGGAATGGAGAGTAGAGGGGCAGCTATGAGAGTTGAAAATGACTTGAGCAGGGATTATTGCCCAGGCTGTGTGAACCTGGGTTTTCTTGGTTTCATGGTCACTTCCGATTAAACCAATTCTGCAAGTTTGAAAAACAATTTTTTTAAAACCTTTCATTTACCAGAGAGAAAAGTAGAATGAGTGTACACACTGTATTAGTGAGCCTTCTTTAAACAGTCTTAAACTAGGGGTGTCAAATGTAAGGCCCAGGGGCCGGAACCGGCCCATCCAGGGCTCTTACCCAGCCAGCAAGCAACTGATATGTATGGAAGTATAAGGTACCCCCCCCTTTATGGTATCCTTTGGAAGAAACCTAGTTTTGCATATGATTGAATATACTTATTGGGGCTTTTGTGGGTTCCCCAGTAAATCAATTGCTTTCGTTTGTATTTTGAGTAAAAAAAATTGTTAGTTGGGTTTGCCTGTGTCATAAGAACATATAACATAAGAACATAAGAGAAGCCAATGTTGGATCAGGCCAATGGCCCACCCAGTCCAACACTCTGTCACGCAGTGGTCAAAAATACCAGGTGCCATCAGGAGGCCCAGCAGTGGGGCCAGGACACTAGAAGCCCTCCCACTGTTGCCCCCCCCCAAGCACCAAGAATACAGTGCACATAACTTGCCCCAGACCAAGAGTTCCTATCTATACCTTGTGCTTAATAGCCACTGATGGACTTCTGCTCCATATGTTTATCTAATCCCCTCTTGAAGCTGTCCATGCTTGTAGCTGCCACCACTTCCTGTGGCAGTGAATTCTGTGTGTTAATCACTCTTTGGGTGAAGAAGTACTTCCTTCTAACCCAACTGCTCAGCAATTTCATGGAGTGCCCACGAGTTTTTGTATTGTGAGAAAGGGAGAAAAGTCCTTTATACAGTTTATATCTCTGGTACCTGGTGTTACAGCTTGTGGCACACATGGCCCGGCCCGACAAAATGACATTTGTGTCAGATCCGACTCTCCTCACAAATGAGTTTGACACCTTATACTCTTCACCAGGTTGTTGACACACAGAGGGTTTCTTCTAGTTTGGCATCCACATTACTTCACTCTCTTTTCCAAGTTCCCCCCTTGGTTTTCTGCACTCTACTCAACCTGGTTTGTTCCAGTCATCTTGGAAAGTTCAGCCAAAGCAACTTTGCAGACTCCGTGGGAAGCTGTACATTTCTGAGGGTCTTGCCCACATCAGCACCCTTGGTCTTGCCTCAGCCCCTGCAGTTGCTGTTCTTGCTCATGCCACCAGAGGGCTTTTCTCAGGCTTTTTTGGGGTGTGTGTGTCTCTTCTTACTTTTTTTTTTTTGTATTTGTGTGTCTGTACCTGGAAGTCATGTCGACCTCTGATGACCGACGACCCCTACTGGGGGCCTGGAGGATATTCAGAGAGGTGGCTGAACAAAGCCTGCTCCTGTTCTCCAGGCTTGGTATTCCAAGGAGGTCTCCCATCCAAGTACAAACCAGAGTCGACCCTGCTTAGCTTCTGAGATCTGACGAGATTGGGCTTGCCTGGGCTATTCAGGTCATGGTGGGAGGAGAGGACCTCTTGATCAATGCTCCCTCTAAGCTGTGGAGGCTTGTGAGCAAAAATTCTACTTGGTGAGCTACTGGCATTAAAGTTGTGAGTGAGTGATTTGGCTACTGCGTAGATTAGTGTGCTCTGGAGCCATCCTTCCTGAGCGAAGGCAAAAATGTGTGAGCTGGAGTCTAAAAAACTGAGCTACCTCACACTAACTCAGCTTAGAGGGAACACTGCTCTAGACTTTATAATGTTCTCTTCCTGCTGTGTGTTGTTTCTTCTGCATTCCTAGTTTACACTATTTTAAAAGTTTGTAGCCCTTTTTGTTGTAGAGATATAAGGGATGCTCCTTTCCTCTTGTATCTCCACAATGAAAAGCGCTCGAGTCTTTAAAGTTCCTTTAAATGGAAGCTGGGAACTAACTCATGATGGGAGATTGCTGCTTTCTCAATGTTTTACGTTACTGATTTTTAAAAGCCCCTGGTTGCCCTGGGGGAATGTTGATTGTGGTGGGGGTCTGAGGTAGAGCATATACAGGGGAAACTACTGTGTAGATGCTCTTTGAGTGCCTCTGTATTCACAACAGCAAATTGTTACCATGGCAGTGTCTGTTTTGATTCTGGCTTCAGCCATGGACTTGCAGGGTGACTTTAAACAACCAGTTTTCTCAGTCTCAATTCCCTGTCTGCCATATGGTTATGATACTGTCCCACCTTGTAGAGCCTGTTGTGATTCTTACTGTGAACGTAAGAGCCCTCAAAGTTCCCTCCCCATATATAGGGAAGGTATTTTAATATTTTGTATCTGGACAGACTCCTTCATGGCTCCGATCTGTGGTTTTCTTTTCATCTGTTTGCTGCAGAAAAATTCAGTTACAGAGCACCAAACGATAGCTACTGTGTTCAAGCAATTGTATGATTTCCTGATAAACCAAGAGGACTATTTGTTGACACGTTTCAAGTCTGTGACCGGGGAGGTAGCTGACAAAAGGAACCGTGACTTGGCCCATCTCTGTCTAGATATCTTCACTCTTGAGAATAACATCCGGCTGCTGGAGGAGAAGGCTTCACAACCGGTGCATGAATTCTTGCGGGTGAGACTGTGGGCTATTCTCTGCTGGGGTTTCCCCCTTCCTCCCAGAGAAAGCTGGGGTGAAACCTTGCTTGGACCTCCTTAGTTAATCACCTGTACCCCAAATAAAGGAGGGAAGACTTCAAGTTCTTCAAGTACATCTGTGGGTAATATGGGGTCATATGGGGTCCAGGAAGAACATTCGTGGGAAAGAACGTTTGTGGGAGATTCTGCAGCTTGTCGCAGAAGTGCAGTGTGAAAGTGAAGCCCAAATATGATGGTTATGTGGTGATATGCTGCCTAATAGGCTGGCAGAGGGCAAACTTGAAATCCATGAAGCAAGTTTATTTGTGTGGGAGGGGAAGGCCATCCTGGCTGGCACAATATCCTTGGTAAGAAGAGGTGTGTCAGGATCACACCCCCTGCTGAGAAAGGATCATCATGCAAAATGTTTCACTCTCTCTTTAAAGGCCAGTGTGGTAGAGCACGTAGAACTTTAGGCTTAGGCTAGGCTGACCTGGGTTCAAATCCCAGCACAGCCCCTTAGTTTGCTCTCACTGTTCTTTCCTGGTGTAATTTATAAAATTACTCCTCTTGCCCCCCGTCCCGCACTTGGGCTTCCTTTGTGTGGCTCTGTCTCTCGCGGTGGCCATTTTGTTGCTGTGCCCACCACTGTGCGTTAGAATTCCACGGGCTCAAAAAGGTTGGGGACCCCTGCCCTGATTAGTATGGAATACATCATACTAGTATCTGAAACCATGGTGTGAAGTTTCTCTACAGGCAGTCCTTCTGTGGTTTCGCAGGATACACACATGTGGAACATAGTGGCCGAGTTCTGGTTTGTTTTTTTGGTACCGTTGTAGCTGCAGCGCATGCTGGGATACCAGCAGGGTCTCTCCTGGACAAAGTGTGTGTACGCAGGCAACAATGCAGCATTTCTCAAGGCAATCCAGGATTGAAATGATTGCTTGTAATCCACTTTAACAAATGAGACATAGTTGATAGCTCTGTGTTTGGTCTGAATTGGCAGTGCAGTCCTTCCTGGATGTTACACCCTCCTAAGCAGGGCTTCTTTTGTAGAAAAAGCCCAGCTGGAACTCATTAGCATAATAGGCCACACCCCTGACAGCACAGCACATTAGCATATTAGGCCACACCCCTGACAGCGCAGCGCATTAGCACATTAGGCCACACCCCATGCCTTCCCTTGGCTTGCCCGGGTGCCCTGTGACTGTGGGGAGCCCAGGCAAGCCGGCCCTTGGACAGGCCAGGGAAGGCACGGGGAGGTATTTAAATGTCTCCCCAATCCTTCCACGGCCCCCCAGGCCTTCGCTCTGTAGCCACACACGCAGAGGTTTTGGCTATAGTGGGCGTGGCCAACTCTGAAACCAGCTGGAACTTTGTTCCTGTGCGTTGCTGCCCAAAAATAGCCCTGATCCTAAGGCTCTTGACTTCAGTGGGCTTGGAAATAGTGTAGCTCTTTTTACAGTTGCACAGTAAAGTGTTGAGGCAAGAGGGAATTCACTATCCAAAGCCTGACAGGTGTTTCTAGAATGCTGTCATGATCCTAGGCCTATAGTAGTGCAACCTACAGGCTCTAGGGAGGCCTTAGTGGCTCCAGGGGCGCCTGTACCTAGAGGAGCTATCAGGGCCTACATTTCCCAGGTCACCTTTTGGAGCCTGTGATTGGTTAATGGGGCATTTGGGGGGAAAATTTACCCCATTAGAAGAGTAGAGGGTGTTACCCGGGAAGAAGTGATGAAAGGCTTCCCCCAAAGTGTGAGGCTGTTCACTCTAAGGGGGCAGGGCTAGTGTGAAGCTGCTGCATATGGAGGGATCCCTCGTCCAAAGGGGGTGAGTCAGCTGGAGGCCAAGGTTAGGTACATTTTAGTCAGATGGGTGACGGTTTCTTATTTTGCTGGTTCTCCTACCTTTACTGTGCTTATTTTTCCTACATGTTATTGAACTACAGTTGTTGTTAAATCTCGTCAATAAAACTAGTTTGTTACTCTGTCTGGGGCCTCACGCCTCATTTGGTCACTTATAAAGGGGGACCTGCTGGAAAAGGAGAGTATAAAGGGTTCAGGTGGGTGCTCTGGGCCCTCCTGAGGAGACTCATACCAGAGTGGTGGCAGCCATTAGAGAACTTTTCTAGCCATCGTCCATGACAAATGCGCTTTCTTTCTGTTCTCCTCCCTCCACAGGATGCCATGAAGATGTATGACAGGTAAGGACCCCAAAACAAATATGAAACCTTAGTAGTAAAGTGCCAGGTAGATCTGAATTGATGTAAAAATGGAAGTGGGCTTCAGAATCTGTTGGAAATCTGATTTTAAAGAATTGTTTACATTCAAAAGGCTCACCGCTTGGGTTAACAGTGCTGGGGGCCTCACAAAATCAGACTAAACAAAGATTGCTGTTTGAGAATGATCTAGGAGTGTCCCCCTCCCTCAGGTGGGTAACTGTGTTAGTCTGTAGTACAAGGGTTCCCAACTTTTTGGAACCTGTGGGCACCTTTGGAGTTCTGATGCTGGCTGGCGGGCGTACCCACAAAACGACTGCCACAGGAAGTGGAGCCAGCCACAAAATCTCAGGTAGTGAGATCATGCACAACTCCAGTAGTAACTCTTCAGTGCTTCAGGGAGAAGCTCTGTTTTAACAGAATGCCTGCTGTAGTAGAACAAAACTGAGCTCCAGTAGCACCTTAAAGACAACGCAGTTTCCCAGGGTACAAGCCTTGTTGAGTTAAAGCTCACTTAGATAACTGTGTCATGATTAGGATGTTGTATTATGATTTGGAAGGTCTGATTCAAATCCCCGTTCAGCCATTAAAGCTCACTGGGTGACCCTGAGCCAATCATTCTCTCCCAGCATAACCTGCACAGTTGTGAGGATTTTAAAAAACGGGCAGAAGTTCCTGGGAGAAAGGGTGGGTGAAATAGGCGGTGACCATTGTAAAGGTTAAAGGTTTCCCTTGCTTGAAAGCCAGTCGAATCAGGAGACCAGGTGGGGATTCTTTGCGGGGAAAATGCATTTTAATGTTTTATACTTGGCACATGGTGCCCTTGTTTGTTAGCCGCCCTGAGCCCATTCGAGGGGAGGGCGGTGTAGGGCAGTCCAGGATTCTCCTGGCTGGAGGTTGGGAGCTGAAATCCTTATACGTCATGAGAGGCCGAGATGGAATCTGTTTACTGCTCACTACGCAGATGGTTTAACCTTGAAGCGGGGGAGCAACTACTGATAACATTCCTTAGTTCCTGTCTCATGCCTAGGATGATGTAATGTAAAGGAGGGGGGGAGGATTTTTATATTCAATAAATACGGCTGGTGAGTGAGAGGAGGGAGTTCGTTCGTTCCTGCCTTCATTCAGTCAGCTTTCTGCAGAAGCTGTTTGTGTCCTGTCGTCTTTGTATCGTGAACCCTGCACCCCACACCCTAACGAGCAGCACCGCAAGTGACGCCCTAATGAGGGGCTTATCTACGGATCAATCTCACCAACGCCTGGCAAAGGCCTCAAGAAGTACTTCCTCGTCATGATCCTCGCGACCCCTCATTGGTGAGATGGGTGCTAAACTAGCATTACCCCTGCAAGCACATTTAAAGGAACTTCAGATTATTACCCAGAAAGCTGGCAGGCCAGTTTCTTCTGAAACCCTCACTCAAATGCTTTTTGAGATTCAAAGCCAATGCTCTTGGTATCCAGAAAATGGATCTTTGGCATTAAAAGACTGGGATATCATTGGGAAGATATTGCACACAGAGCCTAAAGCTCCTGTTGCAGTGTTAGATTCTTTGCGGGGAAAATGCATTTTAATGTTTTATACTTGGCACATGGTGCCCTTGTTTGTTAGCTGCCCTGACCCCATTCGAGGGGAGGGCGGGATAAAAATATAATAATAAATAATAAATAAATAAGTGAAGGTTTAATTGATCCTTGGAAAGGAGGGCATGCTGGTGTGTATTACGGACAGTGTTCCCTCTAAGTTGAATTAGTGTGAGCTAGCTCACAGCTTTTTAACCTCCGGCTTACACATTTTTGTCTTAGCTCAGGAAGGATGGCTCCAGAGCAAGCTAATTTATACATCAGCCAAATTGCTTGTTCTCAACTTTGATGCCAATAGCTGACAAAGTAGAATTTTTGATCACCAGACTCCACAGCTTAGAGGGAGCATTGATTAGGGGTGCTGTCATGGATAAATGGGGGAACGTCCATTGCTCAGCACTAGAGCATCTGCTTGGCACGCAGAAGGTCCCAGGTTCAATCCCCGGCATCTCCAGTTTAAAATGACCCGGTAGTAGATGATATGAAAGACCTCCACCTGAGACCCTGAAGAAGCACTGCCAGTCACAAGAGACAGTATTGGCCTCGATGGACCAGGAGTCTGATTCAGTAGCCTTGTCCACTAGTTACAGTGAATGCGTGTACATCCCATATACTACGATGCACTCCATCTTTATACATGCAGGTAATTCTCACATTATATTCAATGCATGTACAGCTGAAGGGGTGTGATTAAAACAGTACATTTATCCAAGATAGCCAATGTGGACTCGGATCTGGAAGACCCAGATTTGGATCCCCACTTTTGCTTTGGAAGCTTGACGGGCGACCTTGGGCCAGCCACACACCCTTTCAGCCTAACCCATCTGTCTTTCTCACCAGGTGTCAGCCGAGAACAGGTTCGCTGACTCTAGACGATGTCTCAGTGGATTTGAAGTGGGGTTATTTGGAACTGTTGGAAATGAGTGCCACGGTGAAGGGCTTAGTAAACTACTTCATAGGTAAAGAAGAAACTTTTTTTTAGCCACAGGCAAATTACCTGAAGCAGAAAGTGGCTGTTGTTGGCAGGCTATTCCTTCACCCAGGGCTGGGTGAAAAGGGAAGGCCCCTGGAGCATTTACAGACAGGAACCTTAATTCTTGGGGCAGAGTTCAGTGGCCCACGGTACTCCTGCAAGTTCTTCGTTTGGGTGGGCGTGGACTAGAGTTATCCTTTGCTGTTTGACTTTGCACAGAGAAGTGCTAGGGATTGTCCAACCTCCTATGCTGAGAGTCCCTGAGCTTTTTCCCCCTGCACCAGGGGCCTCCTGCACGGTACAGACAGTGTTGGAAGGAATAGACTGTGGAATGTCACTTAATGCTAGCACAGACTTTGGTGTCCGGTGGGGGAGGGGAGACTTTTCCTCTTGAGAAGCAGAGAAATTCTTAGCTCTAAAATTGCTTGTAGTCTTCTTCTTAAACGTTGTGTTCTCCCTCCATCTCCATAGATCAAGGTGGGCAGCCATGTTGGTCTGAAGCAACAGAACAGTTAGGGTCCAGTGGCATCTTTAAGACCAACAACGTTTTATTCAAGGTGTGAGTTTCTGTGTGTGTGCACACGGAAACTCCCACCTCGAATAAAACTTCGTTGATCTTAAAGGTGCCACTGGACTCCGACTTTCTTCCCTCCATCTGTGTTTTGCATTCTTTTGCCTCCTGTCCTCTTAATTGGCATCTGTGGCATTGAATATCAAAGGGCCTTGCCACTGGAGAATAGCCTGGCTGTTTTGTCTGCTGTGTCTCAAAGACAGTGAATTGCCCTTGATGGAGGCGAACTTCAGGATCAGAGAATGCATTCTCAGGTCAGGAGAATCTTTGTCCCTGCCTTGGCTTAACATATACTTTGTGAGCAAATCGCTGTGACAGTGTAGGGATATTAGCATGTAAGTTCTCACGTCTCCTTATCTCGTCAGAAATCTCAGAGACAGCCGATTCAAAAGTTAAATCCCCCTTAATTTGCCAAAAACTAATAACACGGGCAAAGGTCTCTGGTAAAAGATATGAAAAATCCCGTGATCTTGGCCTGGTCATCTAAATCCTCATTACCAGGGGTCATTTTGTAGAACAAGGGGTGGAGGAGCTCATTAGCATAACTCATTAGCATAACTTATTTGCATATGCCACACCCCCTGACATCACCGGAAGTGTGTCAGAAGGCAACACCCACCGCTCAGGCTCCACTGGACTGTTTTTGATTGCTAGCTATTGGGGGGGGGAGGTGCAGATCTGTCCTCACAGAGGAGGGAGAGCTTGAGCCTGAATAAAACTTGGTCTTAAAGGTGCCACAGGACTGTTTTGAACCGGGGGCCGGGTGGGAGCTCTGCAACTTCCCTGGCTGCTTCTTGCTCCGACTGAGGGCTGCTGGGAGCAGGGGGTGGGGCTTGTTGCATGTGCCCGCCCCCTGGGCTCTTTACTGCTCCGCTCCTGTGCGCTCCTGCAGGAAATAACCCCTGCTCATTACAGTCTTGAAGAGAAGAAAATATGCTAGACAACTTGTTAACATGCTCACTGAGAGAACTTCCCTCACGGAATTTTAGTGAATTCAGCCTCTGACATAATTCGTACCTGGCATTCCAGCCCTGTTGCCTTATGCATCTTTACAAGGCTGCCCTAGATGGCCTTTGCAGTGTCCATTCCTTCAGTTCTGCACAGGTAGCCATCATCCAGGCTGTCCACTATTATACTCTGCGTCTTTGCGTCTTCATGTTCCCATTTCTCCTTTTTGTTCTGTATCGGGTAGAGGAGGGGCCCACTCTGCATCTAACATTTGCTCCGTTGTTGTACCAAACCCACACTGGAACAGAAAAAGATGCGTCTCAAAACCACATTCAAATGCCCCGGGCCAATGCCACTGTACTGACTGCAAAGTCACCCCTGAACGGCCATAAAATGGCCATAAATCTATGCAGACGGTACCATGAAACTGAGAGATCAAAGGAAGTGAAACCAGCATGCAGTGTGGAGGCTAGTATAAAATCTGACAGTCAAAGATAGATAAGTTTTATTCACGGTCATTGACCAACTCCTAAAATGATGATGACAAAGAAAGTGAAAGTGGCATGCAATGTAGAGGAGAATTTCTGTTTCAGCGTGGGTTTGGTAAAATAGTGGAGTAAATGCTAGATGCAGAATGGGCCTATGTTGACAAGTTTTCTCCCTTTAGGGCCAGTTGCAGTCGCAGCTTCCAGGAAAGGAAGGTGTTTGCAGCCATCTCTCTTGCTGTTTTGTTCCCTGCTTTCGTTTCAGGAGTTAGGCTCTGATTGCAAGCGCACACACACACACACGCTGCTTTTGTAATAATTTGCCTGCAGCTCTCCTTTTCTCTTTGTTTAGAAGGCAGATTGGCAATCGCTGACGGAACAGGCAAGCTAAACTCCTTGATTCCAGGTCAGCACAATTTTTGCAGCTCAGAACTGGTCCTGGTTCTGACCTAGTTCTAATTAGGCCCAGTAGGCTGGGCCTATAGCCTTTTTGGAAGGGTACTGGTTTTGGTGGTCCAGATCCTTTAGTTAACAAAGTGCACTTGGCTTTAATGCAGCAGTGTTTGTCTCAGACCTACCATGTGCTTGGCAAGACTACAAAGTTACACAGAGCCACCTTGCAGTGTGAAACAAAATAAATACATTATTCTAGAAATACATGATACTGTAGGGTAGAGAGATGGGAACAGTTCCTATGCTATTCTAGCGAACAGATGGGTGCAGGTGCAGAGAGGTATCCTGCATCTCTCCATCTTGTGTGCATGGAAGAGAGAGAGAGGAGAGACAGAAGGAAGTTACTTTTCCCTAAACAGTGTTGAGGTACATTTCAAAGGGAGTCAGTGACAGTAGAGAGTAAACAGGAAGATGCTTAGTGTCTGCCTATCTACCTGCAACTCTCTGTGGTCACTTACTTCTGGAGGCTGAGACACAGGGACATCACATCTGGTACTTCCAACACTTATTCCTTAAGCAGCCAGGCTAAATTCCACTGTGCAGAAACTCAGCTCTGCTTTCCATCAGGAGGTAACTTGGAGTGTTTCCACACGGGTTCTTTGCCCTGAATAGGCAGCTTTTGAGACACAGCCCCCCCC
>NW_015165317.1:184302-184616 GCF_001447785.1 Gekko japonicus
CCCCGTTGAAAAATTAGGCCCCCCCCCCCCCCCCGCAACAGCTGCTACTCTCAGTATCACCAAGGCAGGGATGACTTTTTAAAAAAATCTATTATGGAATAGCATTATGTTGATCTACTGTTATACCAATTAGGATCCCTGAATTCTCACCTCCCATTTAGGAAAAACAATAAGGTCAATTTCACACTATTTGCTGTGCGGCCACATTTTGACCCGGACGCCACCCACCCACCCCGATTTCTCCCGTGTCTTTTCGATCCTGTTTTTTGAAGTTCGAGAAGACACAGAGAAAATCGGGGGGGGGGGGGAGGGAG
>NW_015165317.1:184736-187494 GCF_001447785.1 Gekko japonicus
ATCTCTGCAAGGTAAAGGGTAGATAAAGCTGATAACTTAGAGAAATAGATACAGATGGGTGTTATGGTATAATGTTATTCAGTCTTACCCAGGGAACTTGCCATATGGAAGCCCAGTTGCAACTGGGCTGTACTAGCTAAATGACACAAGTTCATCCCCTTGTAGAGAACACCTTGGAAAACAGAATGCTTCGGGCCAGGCTAGGTTGAGATGAGGAGGGGCACCACAGCACATTAGGACTTGACCCAAGGTTTGGCTCCTGTGAACGAGCTTCATGCAGGCTAGGTAGCCACTGACTGTGTTTCCTCTTTGCCGTTTGTGCAAGGGTGCATTGAAAAATGGATCTTGAGCACATGGGAGCTTTTGTGGGAGAGGAAGCATGCCATGCAGCTGTAAGCTCCTACGATCCAAGCTGTAATGTTCCTCAGTCCCAAAATGCACATGCAAGTCTGGCGCATGGGCAAAAAAACGGTTTTGACCTTGCCGTGTCCATTCTCCATCTTGGTTTCCATACTGGGTGTCCGGTCTGACTTTCTGCTTCTGATAGGAAGTGGTCTCCTCCCCTCCTCCACTTTTGCATAGCCTTGTGGTGCTCTGGTGCCACCTTTCTGCTTTTCTTAAGGTTGCTAACTCAAGACATTCTTGGAGATTTCGGGGTGGAGCTCGGGGAGGGCGGCGTTTAGGGAGGGGTGGAAGCTCAGCAGGAGTATGATGCTGTGGAGTCCACCCTCCAAAGCAGCCATTTTCTCCAGGGAGACTGATCTCTGTAGTCTGGAGATGGGTTTCATTCTGGGAAAACAGGCCTATTCTACTGAGGTTGGCAAACGAAGCTTTCCCCCGGTGTCTCCCTCCCAGCAGCTGTTGGTGCATCCTGAAACCTGTTATGTTCCTAGCATCACGTAACTTGATTTTTAAGTCTGCAACAGAATGTAAGAGGAGCCCTGTTGGATCAGACCAGTGGTCCATCCAGTCCAGCATCCTGTCAGTCATTCAAGACTTTACACTGAGCCTCAGTGAGAAGGGTGTATAGTAAGTTACTACAGTGCAAAGCAATGCAGTCAAAGAGCAAGTGCTGTCTACTGTGCAATGCAACAAGGCCAGGATTCTGTTTAATGACATGGTGCTTAACCCCTGTTCTTGTTTCCCCTTCAGATATTCTACAAAATGCATACTCTTTGACGAGAGGTAGGTTTCTGGGACGGACGGAAAACCACTGAAGGGAGGGATCTGAAGGGAGGTTGCACCTTTCAGGCAGCTGTTGCCTGGTGCTTCACCGTAAGCCAGCGGTGCTGTTTTGGGGTCAAAGAGGGAGAGGTGAATGAATGGCAGGGCAAGGAGAAGGTTGTTCCACTCTTGTCTCTGTTCACTCCTGGTTAACCAACAATCCTGGTCTTAAAGCTGTCAAAGACCAGTCCTAGAAAGAGAGGAAGAACCATGCCTTTCAGGAAACTGGAGCCAGAATAAGTTGACAGGGCTGCTTTGCTTGTGTGTGTGCTGTGCTGCCCCCAGCCAGCGTTTGAGACTGTAGCTAAGTAGCACTGCCATATATCTTTAAGAGCAGTTTGCCCCTGGGAATTGTAGTCTTTAGTTAGGCATCCCAATGCATTCCTGACTGGCTGGGGGGCAGGGAGATTTTCCTGCACACTTGGGGCAGTCCCCAGGTGTGCACAAAAATCTAAAAAGTTGGAAAAAATATCGGGGGGGATATTTAACCCTGGCTCGTGCGTTGAATCACGTCCTGAAGGCGTTTGTTGACACAACGTCAGACAGAACAGTGAAAAGGGTGAGATGTTCCCCCCCCCCAGAGGAAAAGGGGGCCGGATTTCCCTCCAGCTCTTAAAAAGAAAAGCTGCTCTCTCCTATAAACGCTGCCGGCCTCAGCTTTGCATCTAAACGCATGTGTCTGGAGCACTCCCTCTGTAAGACAGCTGTCAAAGACCAATCCTAGAAAGAGAGGAAGAACCGTGCCTTTCAGGAAACTGGAGCCAGAATAAGTTGACAGGGCTGCTTTGCTTGTGGGTGTGGGTGGGTGGGCTTCTACATGTCATCTTCCTCTTATAACACATGGTTATGTTGGAAGCAGGGCCAGTTCCAGGGTTTTTTTTTGGGGGGGGGGGGTTCTGCAGCCAGAAGGTACCTGTGTTGCCTCCAAACTCAGGAAATTGTATTGCTGAGCAGACACATCCCTAACTGGGGTGGCCCACAGGACTACTGAATACTGATGGATGCCCTGAATGTGGCTGAATAGCCAGTAATACATGCAGGTGGTGTGAAGAGTTGGGACTTGGCTTTCTTTCCCAGCAGTCACCAAATAGTGGATTGGGTTGGACTGGCTTTCGCTATGCACCTCAGTTGTTCTAATGGAAGCTCTAGCTTCAGACATAACTCCCAGCTGAAAGCTGTGGAGAGAAGATGAGCACCCCCAAGCATTTTTAGATTGATATCTATATACTAATAGCGAAAGGCGGCCCCTGCGTGTGGATATCTAAATCCGCACATCAGGGGCACCTAGGGGGCAGGGAGATTTTCCTGCACACTTGGGGCAATGCCCAGGTGTGCAGAAAAATCTGAAAACTGTAAAAAAATATAGGGGGGATATTTAAATCCCCCAAAAAGTAACAGAGCGCCCCCTGTGCATGTGCAGGGAATGTTCTTAGAACGGCTTTGCCACCACTAGAGAAGAGGAGGGGGTGGGGGGAGAAGGCTTGGACGGCCAGCAGCTGTAAGCCGCACATCCCTTGCCGCTGCCCGGGGGGGG
>NW_015165317.1:187656-192902 GCF_001447785.1 Gekko japonicus
AAGGGGGGGTGGAGGAGACGCGGGGAATCGGCGGGATGGGGGTGGAAGCTTACCTGCTGCTGCTGCTTCCTCCTCCTCTGCCTGCTCTGTGTGGAGCTCCCCTCCATGAGTATCGCGGGTCCTGCCTCTTGTTGGATATAATTTCCATAATGTAGTGTCTACAGGTATGGGTTTTGAGCCAGGAAGTTATCAGATCCTGAGAGCCCCCAAGATGGCTGCACTCCTGTTTCACCTCCTGCCTTCAATCTGCAGTTGAGGAGCGGTAATACTGACCTGTTTTGCAGTGCCATCCTTTATTAGGGTTATCAGCATACAAGTGAAATGCCCTTTTACAGGAGGCAATTGCTAAACACTAGGATCGAGATGAAAATTGTTGTTCCACTTGCCATTTTCACCCTCTTTTCCTCTTCTTCCCCGCTCCCCAAATGGCAGCTAGTGTGACTTTGGACAGAGTCTCGAATAATCCCCACCTTTTCCTGTCCCCTGATTGTAAAAGCGTGACGTGGACCCCGGAGCCGGAAGTGCAGTACACCTGGCACAGAAGATTTAACAGAATGAGTTGTGTGGTGGGATGCCAGACGTTCGCCATCGGGCGCCATTTCTGGGAAGTCGGTGTGAAAGGCCTGGGAGACTGGGCTGTGGGGGTTGCCAGAAGCTCGGTGAAAAGGAAGGGCCTCTTCAGCCTCTGTGCCGAGGAAGGAGTCTTCGCTGTGGGGAAGCTGGAACAGCAGTACAAAGTCTTCAGCATCCCGCATGCGCTTTTGCTGCCGCTGGACGGAGAGCTCAGGTGGATTGGGGTGTCTTTGAACTGCTTTGCGGGGCAAGTCAACTTCTACGATATGGCAAGAGCCACGAGGATCTTTGGGTTCACCGAAATCGGCTGCTTCCAAGAGCCCTTCCTCCCCTTCTTCTGGCTAGGGGGACCAGCCGAACTCATTATTATCTAGTAGGGCAGCATCGGCCTCTTGGCCGTAGCTTTCCCCCACCGCCCTCCAGTTCTGGTTTCCTTTCCCCTCTTCTCCTCCCTCCAGTCTTCCATCAACTGTGGGGGAAAGCAGGTGTCAGAACTTGGTTGCTTGGTGCTACCCCAGGAGGGCCAGTGTGACATTGGAGGCAACATTGTAATTATCCAGGATGGCCGCTGCTTGCTTGAACAGAATCCCTTGGCGAATGAGGACATAACTCCGGCATTTTTAATGAAGAAGGGGTTCTGGTTAGCTGGACCAGTCCCTACCTCAGTTGGGTGAGTCTTGCTCTGAGGGTTGTGGGTGTGTGTGTGGTGGGGCATGCCTGTTCACCTTCGTAAGATTTGTAGCCTGCGGTTATGCGGCCACAGCGGTGCTGTTTTTAAATAAAATCTGTGTGCTCTTTTGGGTAATATTGGTGTCTGCAGCGTTTTTAACGACGTTACACATCCCTTCCTGTTTTCACTTTTACATCCTATCGACTCCCCCATCCCTCTTGTGTGTGTGTGTGTGTTTTTAAAATCCGTCCTTCCCGGCTGGAACAACACCCCTGGGAGGTAGGTCATGTCATGCTAGGGTTGACATGTCCCCCTTGGCCACCAGCAAGGGCTGGGGGTTAGGGCTGCCAGTTCCAGGTTGGGAACTCCCTGGTGATTTTGAGGGTGGACCCTGGGGAAGTCAGGGACCTCAGTGGGGTACAGTGTCAAAGTGTCCACCCTCCAAAGCCTTCATTTTCTCCAGGGGACCTGATCTCTAAAGATGAGCGGTAATTCCAGGGGATTCCCAGGTCCCACCTGGAGCCAGGGTTGCCTTCTGAACATGGAGCCTTCCCCATGTCCAGCAGTGTGTCCTGTCTCCTACATCATACTGAACGTCTGGTGGTTTCCACACTAGGATGGCTTCCTGGGGGTGCCAGCCTCCAGGTGGGACCTGGGGAGTCCCTGGAATTAGAGCTCTTCCCCAGACTACAGAGATCAGTTCCCCTGGAGAAAATGGATGCTTTGGAGGGTGGACTCCGTGGCATTGGGCCCCACTGAGGCCCCTGTCCTCCCCAGGCTCCATCCCCAAATCTCCAGGAGTTTCCCAGCCTCAGTCTAGCAACCCTTATCCCCTCATCCCCTGCTAGGGGCCAGAGGGGACCAGGCAACCCCTATATCTTCTTCACAGGGTATCTGCCCCAAGTGCAATACTTTTGGGAAGCAGTTTTTCCACCTTCCCTATGGCATCATGGTGCATTTGTGCACCTCTGCCCCCCCCCCAAGTTTCTCCACTTGTTCTAACTTTTCTCCAAAGTTTTGGGAAAAGATTGTGGTAAAGCAGGGCTAGCTGCTGTAAAGACGTGAAAATTTGGATTTTCTGCCCCATGTGGCAGCCATTTTCTTGGACCCTGTCCCTGCAGCATCTGTTTCCTCCCCCCCCCAGGAGGCTTTTTTAAAAAAAATTGGCACGAGAATGTTGATACACGGTTGTAAAAAAGTGTGGCGGAGTCTCAGCTCTCATTTTTTTAATAGGTCTCTAGTCCTCTTCCAGAGTCGAAAGGGAAAAGGCATACCTCTACATTGGGCAGGATTGCAGAAGCCCTGGCTAAGGGGGGGGGCACTCCAGGGGGACTGGGGCAGGGAAACTATGGGGAACGCTGCGATGTGGAGGTCCTGTTCCTGCTGCTGCTGTGTTTTATCTGCAGTTGCACCAGCAATGGGGAAACCACAGAATCCAGCCCGTGTCGTACACACACGGCTCTGAAAAGCCGCAGCAAGAGGCTGGTTCGCTCAGTTCCTCCCAAGGAGCTCAGTTATTATACTGAAACCCAACTTCCCTGTCTGGAACCGTTTCTTAAAATGCAGCCACAGCCTGGTCAGTATACTGTCGAAATGCCTTCGAAATGTGTTAGTAGGAGCTGTGGGTCACAGGTGGAGCATCTGCTTGCCAGGTGGATTCAATCCCCAGCTTCTTCCAGTTGAATGGCTCAGACAGTAGGTGATGTGAAAGACCTCCGCCTGGGGTTGCCGGTTCATCTCTGGCCACTGTTGGGGGATTGGGGGGGTTAGGGTTGTCAGATCCAGGTTGCTGCCACTCTGAGTAGGTGGTACTGACCTTGATGAACCAATGGTCTGATTCACTGTGAGGGAGCTAATCATATTGAACACAAATGAAGTTGTTCCTCTATGGATTTCCGCTTCCAGGCTCATTGTCCCTGCCTTTTTGGAGCTGGTGGGAAGCAACTGGAGCTATCCTTTCTCCCATTTCTCAGTTGTCTGCTTTTAACTGCTGTGGGTCTGAGCTGCTGTGACCCTTCATCTGACACAGGGCTGTTCTACAGGGAGGGGAGAAAGACAAGGCAGCCCATTCATACTGAAGCAGCTGCCCCATTCTTACTGAAGCAGCTGGGTGGGTGGGTGGGTGGGGTACATATCCTCCTGTTTTACGGAATACTCCATTTAGGAGTAATTTACCGGCTGCCTTTGGATGAGTTTGCCATTTCAAGTCAACCAGGGACGTGAAGTGGGAAATCTGGCAAGTCAACTGCAAATAAGCCAATGGTTCTGGTCCAGCAAGGACATGGAGGACATTGAAAATCCCAACGCTTAATGAGTTGATTATGGAGGTTATAGAATGTGCTGAAATGGACAGATTGACAAATATATTAAAAGGAAAAATGGAAGAAGAATTTATGGGACCATGGAGGGCGTTTTATGACTGGTCAAAACGTAAATACTACGAAACTAAGACTAAATGAACAATAAGAAAGATGGTTATAAAAGTTGTGAAACTTTCAGGAGAAGATTTGCATGCAGAATGTTAGTTTGGATTTTTTTTCTATATAACCCTGTACTCTTTCTTTTCCCCTTTCCCCTTTCTACTATATATAAACTAACAAAAATCTATTTTAAAAAGCAGGAAATCTGGCAAGTCAACTGCAAATAAGCCAATGGTTCTGGTCCTGTGGGTTAGAACCCACAGCTTGGTGTAGTGGTTGGCATGTCAGACTAGGGTCTGGAAAAGCCAGGTCTGCACTCTGCCATGGAAGCTTGCTGGATCACCTTGGGCCAATCACACACACTCAGTCTGACCTACCTCACAGGGATGGAGGAGAGGGGAATGATGTGAGGCACTTTGGGTGTCCACTGGGGGGGGAAAGGCAGGATGTAAATAAATAAAAATGGATTGTGACTCACAGCTGGATCACCTTGGGCCAATCACACACACTCAGTCTGACCTACCTCACAGGGATGGAGGAGAAGGGAATGATGTGAGGCACTTTGGGTGTCCACTGGGGGGGGAAAGGCAGGATGTAAATAAATAAAAATGGATTGTGACTCACAGCCGGGTTGTGAGGCTAGGGATGGGGTGGGAGGAGAAAGTAAAAAGGGAAATGAGGCTTGATGGCAAATGTTAATATATGTGCAATAGTATGCTGCTCAGAAATGCTAGATATTCAAGGATATTGACCATGAACAATATCACTTAACAATGGAGAGGAGAGTCATCTAGTGTCTGGGAGTTGGAAAGTAGCATGTGTTATGTATCACTAAACCATTCCAGGTATGTCACACCAGAGACTGGCTGAGCTTGGAGCACAAGAACAATAGCCCACCAGGACTCTGGAAGTAACCAATCCAGTAGCAATGTTATGTAAATAGCCTATCATTGGGAGTGGGGTGTGTTTGGGTATGGAAATTGCATGTTGTTTAACAGAGCTGCGGCTCTGGGGTCTGGTCTTGCTGAAATCACAAATAAAGTTGAGCTGATCACTGGACTCGAGCCTGCTCATCCATGGAACCCACTATTTAACACGTGTTAGTTTGTAAATAGGGCTGCGGTGGCTCAGAGATTAAGATGCTGAACTGCAGATCGGAAGGTCGGTAGTCCAGCAGTTTGAGACCCGAGTGCCGCATGACGGACTGAGCTCCCGTCTCTGGCCCCAGCGCCTGCCAATCTAGCATTTTGAAAGCAAGACATTGCAAGTAGATAAATAGGTACGGCTTGGGTGGGAAGGTAACAGCGTTCCGTGTGCCTCGGCATCTAGTCATGCTGACCACATGACCACGGAAACATCTTCGGACAGTGCTGGCTCTTCGGCTTGGAAACGGAGATGAGCACCACACCCCTAGAGTTGCATTCGACTGGCTTTCGAGCAAGGGAAACCTTTACCTTTTACTACTTTGTAAATGGGTCCTAAAAGCTTTCATTCTTTCAGTTTCTTTCATTTATACCCAACTTTTCTCCCTAGTGGGGGACCCAAAACGCTCTCCTCCATTCTATCCACCCTATGAGCCTGAC
>NW_015165317.1:195919-196045 GCF_001447785.1 Gekko japonicus
CAAAGGAAGGGTTGTGTTCTCTCCAGAAGAGAGCTGTGTTTCTCCGGGAAAATCGGCTGCTGCATACAATCACAGCACAACAGAGATGGAAGGAAAAGGAATGCTGTTGACCTGTTTCCAAGTCCT
>NW_015165317.1:196210-196341 GCF_001447785.1 Gekko japonicus
ATAACAACCTGCTAAGTCTCCAAACTGCTTTATTTTCTCCATAAGCAACGGTAAATTCCGTATAGGATCTTCCACCATAAACATTACATCATCTGCAAAGGCTCCATACTTATAAGAAAATCCTTTGTTGG
>NW_015165317.1:196570-204883 GCF_001447785.1 Gekko japonicus
TTTCCATCACACCATACATAAAGGGACCTCGTTTGTTGTTTCTTGCAGACTTAACGGTGGCCCTGGGGGGCTTTTGAGGCAAGAGGTGTTCAGAGGCGCAAGGATCAGCTGCTGTTCTGAGCTGGGGTGGTGGTGGGGGGAGGAAGGCGCGCAGGGGGTCCTCAGCCCTGCTGCAACTCGCGAGGAGTTGCCCGCCCCTGGCAGGGCCGCTGGGTTGTAAGCGTCGGGGAAGGACCCGTGTTTGTGTTGTGGGGGTGGGGGGTTGGCCTGCGCCCCGGGCACCCTGTTGGAGAGGCCGGGTGGCCCTTGGTGGGTGGGTTGGAGGAGAAGGGGACCCAGTCGGCGGGCGCTGTTGCGCTGGTCATGCACCCCCCTTCACTTTCGGGAAGCTTTGTTTCCTTCCCCGTCTCCAGGCTCCACCGGGAGGTTGGCATCTGCACCTCGCCCAGGGCGCAGAAACACCTCCGGCCGGCCCTGCCTTTAGGCATCCACGTTGTTTGGTTTGATTGGTTGACTTAGTCCGTAAGTGTTGACAGGCCCTAGTTTTGGGCATCCTTAGTTACAGCCACCTGTAGACATTTGGGTCTGGAGGGAACTGCCGGGCCCTGATTTTACTCAAGCTGGAAATGCGAATTAGCTAAGTGGATCCCGATTGGCTTAGGGACTCCCAGGCTGCTGCAAGGATGCCTGAAATTATTGCCATTGCTCGTGCTTAAAGAGTGGATCCGGCCTAGCGTGTACTTCTCATAATAAATAAACCCAAAATCATTTTTACTCTCTTGTGTAAAGAGTTACTTGCTGAGTGTTTGTGCACATATTTCCCGTTGCCTGCCTCCGCCCTACATCCCGGGTATTCCTTGGTGGTCTCCCATCCGTATCCTAACCAGGGCTGAGGCTGTTTAGCTTCCAAGTCATGATGAGATCAGGCTAGCCTGGATAATCCAGGTCAGGGCAGAAGGAACTCAGGCAGGTATAATATCATAGACTTGCCCCTCCAAAGAAACTCTTTCACCCAGGGGAACTGATCTCTGCCCTCTACAGATCACTTATAAGTCTGAGAGATCTTTAGGCCCCCGCCTGGAGTTTGGCAACCCTAACTGGGATGTGTTTGGGGCTCATTAGGGGCTTAGATTTGGGGTGGGGGAATGGATGAGAAAGTTTCTATAGGGAGACAGTTTCAGAGGGTAGCTGTTAGTGTTCCTCTAAGCTGAGTTAGTGTGAGCTAGCTCACAGGTTCTTAGCCTCCGGCTCACACTTTTTTGTCTTAGCTCAGGAAGGATGGCTCCAGAGCAAACTAATTTATGCTGTAGCCAAATAGATCACTCACAACTTTAATGCCAGCAGCTCACAAAGTAGAATTTTTGCTCACAAGACTCCACAGTTTAGAGTGAACGTTGGTAGCCATGTTGGTCAGCACTGGAACAGCTCCCTAGAGCCAGTATGGTGTAGTAGTGGTTAAGAGTGTGGACTCTAATCTGGGAGAACTGGGTTTGATTCCCCACTCTGGCACATGCAGCTTCTGGTGTGACCTTGGGTCAGTCGCAAGTTCTTTCAGAGCTGTTCTCTCAAGGGCAGTTTCTTTCAAGAGCTCTCTCAGCTTTACCTACCTCACAGGGTGCCTGTGGGGAGGGAAAGATGATTGTAAGCCGCTCTGAGACTCCTTCGGGTAGTGAAGGGCGGGGTACAAATCCAATCTCTTTTTCTTCTAGGCACCTTTGACTCTCAAAAGCTGACACCCTGAAGCTCTTGTTGGTCTCTAAGATGCTACTGGACTTGATTCTAACTCAAACTTTGTTTCTACAGGGAGGCTTCCATCCTTGAGCCCCACAGCTCTCAGGGATCCACTTCCTGTGGCTCTAGAAACAAACGTGGCTCAGTGCAGAAACCCAGTGTGGCTCTTCTTGAAAAAAGAAAATGAACTCTGTAAGTTAAGATCTATTAGAAGGATAGGTGGATTTATAGAATGACCAGTCTGTGAAGATTTTTATGGGACTTGAAGGGCTTCTTAGAGATGGTTTTCAGAAAGGGGGAGGATGTGCAGATTTATGCTGGTGGACAAAAGCAGTTCTGCAGGGTGTTTCTCTGGGTACTGATCACAGTACTTACTGTGAGACCCGGTGTGTGCCGTTTCCTCAGAACGGATTCCCAACAACCCATGTTCAGGCTGTGGAAATTGCAGGGGCTGTGGCTCAGAGTCAATCCCTAGCATCTAGGGATGCCATCCTCCAGGTGGGACTTGGGGACCTCCTGGAATTACAGCTCATCTCCAGACTACAGTGGGTAAAACAGATGCTTTGGAGGGTTGACTCTATGGCATCGTACCCCACTGAAGTCCATGTCCACCCCAGGCTCCACCCCAAAATCTCCGGGAGTTGCCCAACCTGGATCTGGCAACCCTCCCCCTCCCCCCATTGATGAAGAATTCTGGGTAAATTGAAAGGTTGTCATTCTTGGAAATTCCTCTGTGATGGTACGTGGCTACCTACAGTTTTAGCTGATAGACGCTGGTGTGATGGGGGCAGGGAACTGTAGATTTTGATGTGTAAAAGGAACCAACCACGAACTCTTGTTTTTCTCTTCAGGCTCAACTCTGCAGCTGCCTAAAAATTCTGAAGAATGAGAGAGAAAAAATTCTGGAGTATAAAGCCAATGCAGAAGCTGAAAGCCAAGACCTTCTTGTAAGTCAGATTTCACATGGATCACTTAAGCCTGATCAGGGGCCAGGAGACCAAGCTCTATGAGGAAAGTCTGAGGGGCTTGGGAATGTTCAGTCTGGAGAAAAGGTGGTTGAGGGGGGACATGATCGCTCTCTTCAAGTATTTGAAGGGCTGTCACTTAGAGGAGGGCAGGGAGCTGTTCCTGTTGGCAGCAGAGGAGAGTGCATACCTCAGAGGACTCGCAATAAGGGGTTTCAATGAAGGGTGGGAAGGGACCCGCTGGATCTTAAAAAGGTAAAGGTAAAGGTTCCCTTGCTCGAAAGCCAGTTGAGTCCAACTGTAGGGTTGCGGTGCTCATCTCTGTTTCAAAGCCGAAGAGCCAGCGCTGTCCGTCAGGGATGCTCTAGGCTGGTCCTGCATTGAGCGGAGGTGGGACTAGGTGGCCTCTCTGGCCCCTTCCAGCTCTATGATTCTATGATTCAGAGAGTCTTCGGATCACACACATTTTAGGAGTGCCATGCTTCACAGGTGCACATGGGCCTGACTGAAATCAGGACTGTGGCCTATGTGTGGAGAAGGGGCTTTTGCTTCCCCCACCCAAGGTCAATTTCCCATCCTGAAAGGTACTTTTTCCAAAAGAGCAAACGGTGGCTGCACAGCTCTGTTTCTGGATGGCAAGATGGTGTGTTGGGGGTGGGGGAGGCTAGTTGGAGGGAGCATGTAGGTCTTTAAATTATACCTTGCATATGGTGGTCATGCACTTTCAATGAAGTGGGGGTGGGTGGGTTGGAGACCCCAAGGCGATCGTTATGAGAAGCCGAGAATGCACACACGTCACTGGTACTGGACAGCGGAGTGACATTTTGACAAAATGGCTGTATAATGCTGAAGGGTCAAAAGCCACAAGGAAACGCCACACGTCGGAACTTACGTTTATTTACTGAGACATTTTTTGGCTGCGATCACACACACTAAATAATCCACTTTCCAACTGGATTTTGCCTGTCCACACAGTAAAATACAGTTGGAAAGTGGATTGAAAGTGGATTATTGAGTGTGTGTGATCACAGCCATACTCTGCTTTTCTCCCCAATGGTGATGTGGAAGAGCCTACAGTGTCGTTCTCCATTTTATCCTCGCAACAACCCTGTGAGGTAGCATAGTTCTGAAAGTATGGGACTGGCCCAAGTTCACCAAGCAAACTTCCCTTCCAGAGTGGAGGGTTGATTGTGGGTCTCCCAGATCCTAGTTTGGCTATTCTGTATGCCATGCTGAAGCTTATTGATTATTTGAATGGCCTCATCTGCCAGGGAAAAAAATAATATTCCTGAAAAGCTGTTCTAAGAATGAACCCTTGTAGGTTCTCAGGAAGGTTTCTGCCTCAGAATTCAAGACAAGGATTGGAATAGGATTTGGAAATCACCTAGCAATACCTCAAAAATATTTAATATTCGCTTTAATACCTTTAAAATGCTAACAAGATGGTTTCTACCCCCAGTCAGACTGCATAGAATAAACCCTCCTGTCTCTAAAAAATGTTGGGAAAATTGTGATCAAGTTGGAGATTATATTCATTGTTGGTGGTACTGCCCAATAATCAAGAAATTTTGGACACAAGTTTTAACACAAATCTTTATAATAACCGGAATCAGTTTACCAGTCAATCCAGAAACAGTTGTATTGGATAATTGGACTTGACCCTACAGGAAACAAATCTAAAACAATCTTAGTCTCCAATCTCATTGCGATCGCAAGAATTTCAATAGTGCAAAAATGGAAAGGTAAGAGAAGCCCAACAATTTCAATGTGGCAAAACAAATTATGGGAACATTTTGTCTATGGCTGTATTATAGCAAACACAATGGGAACGAAAACTGACTCAACAAAAAACATTCCAAATGGTATGGTTCCCTGCAGTCAAGTGGTATAGTGCCCAACAACTCATATTATCAAAACTTGTTGTATTTTTAAATATTTAGAGGCTTTATCTTGACTGTATAGATTAAAATAGTTTCCTTCTGTAATAACTTAGTTTGACATTCTGTTGTTACACAAAAGTTATATTGATTGTATTTTTACATATCGTGTTATTTGGTTATTGAATGTTATAACTGAATAAACGTTTGAATTTTTAAAAAGAAGATTTCTGCCTGATGTAATCTTTGTGTATGTGAAAAGTGCCTTCCTGTTGGAATTCCTATCATCTCCCCTTTGGAATCGCATACAATCTCTTATGTGTTGACACACTTTTCTCTCCTTTCCGATTATTGTAGAAACAAACTGAATCAGAGAAGGCAAAGACAGTGGCTGAGTTCAGAAAACTGCATGAGTTTCTGGAAGAACGAGAGAAGCTTCTGGTGGCCCAGATGGAAGAGGTGAAGGAGGACATTATGAGAAAAAGGGACGAGCACCTGGCCATACTCTCCGGAGAAATCTCCTCTCTTGACAGTCTCATCCGGGAGATGGAGGAGAAGCATCAGAAGCCAGCTGAGGGTGAACTCCTGCAGGTAAGACTGCAGTGGGGCCATGGCTCAGCAGCAGAGCACCTGCTTGGCATGCAGAAGGTCCCAGGTTTGATCCCTGCCATCTTGAGTTAAACGCATTAGGTTGTAGGCGATGTGAAAAACCTCACCCTGGTGACCCAAATGCCAGTCAGAGTAGACTGGGGTCCCCAATTGTTTTTGGGCCTTCAGGTACCTTTGGAATTCTGACACAGTGTGGTGGGCGCAGCTACAAAATGGCTGACACAAGAGGCAGAGCCAAAGCTCTACTGCCAAAGCAAACTTTTAAAAACTGTTAAAAAATCGGAACAGCCAATCAGACTTCCTGGGCTCACTTGGCCTCACCCAGTTTCTAAGAACACTTGGAGGGTGTGAGGAAAGGTGTTGACGGGCGCCATATTGGGGACCCCTAGAGTAGACAATACTGACCTTGATAGAACAATGGTCTGATTCGGTATAAGGCAGCTTTTGGTTATCAAAAGGCCCAATTTGCCCTCTAGGGGAAACACTGATTGGTAACCTTTTGTGTTCCCAAAAAAGGGGCCTTGTTTATGAAACTGTTAGTGGGGTCTGTTGTGTATGGGAACAGCCAACGGAAATAGGACCGTATATTAATTTGTGTATTGGCATGGGCCGTTCTGAAGAAAGGCATCCTGTTTCCTCAGTGGTCATCTTATTTTCTCTGCAAAGGTCTCCCCTAGCGCTTCACAGAGTGCTTCTGAGCAGGTCTGCTCGGAAGTAACTCCCATTTATTCAGCGAGTCTCATTCCCAGGAAAGTGTTCTTAGAACTGCAGCTTCGATTAAACAGCTTTGTTCTCAGGGTCTGCTCGTGCAGTTCTCCGCGTTAGCCGACCTTCCTGATTCTGTGAAGCTGCCCACATTTTCACACATGGCCCTTTAAATAAAGAAACGGAAACCCAGTGATTTGCTCATAACTAACAAGCTTTTATAAACCATTTGCCAAGCACATGTATCTGTGTGTGCGCTATGGTGTCTGTGACAAATGCTGTTCATGCCTGGGCAATGAGGGCTTTGGAGTCCTCCGCTGCTCTCTTTCGGAGTCTGTGGTCTTGTCTCTGTGGTTGTTAAGAAACACAACCTTTCCGATGTATGGGAGCAGTGCTTCTGACCAGGGGTCTAGGACATTGTTCTTCACTCCATTTAGGGTTGCCATCCTCCCAAGTGGGGACTGAGGATCGGCAGGAATATAACTGATCTCCAGACAATAGAAGTCAGTTCACCTGGAGATAGGGTTGCCAAGTCCGTTTTTGCTGGCAGCGGGGGGCTCCCGGACGGCGTCCCGAGCGCACATAGAGTTTTCCCCTCAAATGGCTGTGGCCCCGCCCCCAGCGTGCCCGGCAACATCACGTCACATCCAGCTGACGTGCACGCCGGGGTGGGGTTTTCCCCTGGGGCCCGATTCCATGGCGGCGGAAATCGGGCCTCCAAAGTGGGGGGAAATCCGCACCCCGGGGGGGACTTGGCAGCCCTACCTGGAGAAAATGGCTTCTTTGGAGGGTGGACTCTATGGCCTTATGCCCCACCGAGGTCCCGCCCCTTTCCAAACCCTGCCCTTCTTAGACTCCGCCCCCCCAAATATCCTGTTTCCCAAGTGGGAGCTGGCGATCCTAGACCCATTGGCTGGGACTCTTAGGTGGGCCATAGAGAGAGCCCCGTTTCCTTGGTTATGCGCCCTATACATCTGTTGTTTTTTAGGTTACCACATCCGTTGCCTCTAGCTCCCGCCCACACTTCCTACACAGGCTGGGAACGTGGTAGTGAGCGAGGAGTGGCCATGAGGAAGCAAAGCTGTAGGACAGGATATAAACAGTGGGAAGGCCTTGAACCTCTGAAGCACATTTTTTGGTTTAGTAAAAACCTCCCTGTAAGTGAAAACAGACTTACTCTCAGCCTTTCAAGACAACTGGAAGCTGGATCCACAATGCAAGATGCTCACGGTAGATTTTTAAAAATGATGGGGACCTTTTGTTTTGTTTGCTTTTTTTGCCTATGTGTTCGGCTGCTGATGGCTGGGAAGCGGAACAGGCTGCTGAAATGGCTTGACTTTTCCTGCAGGCCGAAGATCTATTTCTCCTCATTTTGTGAAGACCGTTCCCCACGTTCTGGACTGTGGTGTCGCTAGAGATTATCCTGGCAAGGAGCCCAGGGTGCCTTGCCTTCCAGGGTGTAAGGGGTGGCGGCGGCTCATGGCATAATAACACAGGAATAGCCTTGCTGGATCAGACCGGTGATCCATCTAGCAGTATCTTGTCTCACACAGCGGCCAACCAGTTCCTCTGGAGGTCTAACAGCAGGGCATGGAGGCCGAGACCTTTCCCTGATGTTGCCTGCTGGCTCTGGGATTCAGAGGTTTAGTACCTCCAGGGCTATTTTTGGGCAGGAACGCACAGGAACGGAGTTCCGGCTGGCTCCCGAGTTGGCCACGCCCAGCAGGAACTCATTAGCATAGTAGGCCCCGCCCAACAGCAGAAACGCATTAGGATTGGCTACATTAGGGGTGTGTGGTCTAACATGCAAAGGGGTTCCTGCTACAAAAAAAGCCCTGGGTTTTGACCACAAACAAGGTTAACAGAATAAGAAGCAAAAGGTGGGCATGGCTGGATGAGCACACTTCTGGTAATGTGGGGTGTGTGGCCTAACATGCTAATGAACTGTGCTGTCAGGGGTGTGGCATAATATGCTAATGAGTTTCTGCTGTTGGGTGTGGCCTATTATGCTAATGAGTTCCTGCTGGGCTTTTTCTACAAAAAGAGCCCTGATCTATCTCTGATTCTGAAGGTTCCTCTCAGTCACCATGCCCAGTAGTCACTGATAGACCTGTATCCACTGATGAATGTATCCAATCTCCTTTTAAAGCTGTCTGTTCCTGTGGCTATCACCACGTCCACTGGCAGCAAATTCCACGTTTTAATCACACTCTCTGTGTAAAGAGGTATTTCCTTTAGTGTGTCCTTTAGTCTGCCTATCAGCTTCATCTCTCCACCCCATGCATAATTTTATAGACCTCTGTCGTGTCCCCCCCCTTAGTTGTCTCTTTCCTAAACTGAAAAGTCCCAGACTCTTCAGCCTTTCCTCCTAGGGAAGGTGCTCCAACCCCCTAATCGTCTTGGTTGCCCTCCTCTGTACTTTTCCC
>NW_015165317.1:205366-207959 GCF_001447785.1 Gekko japonicus
ACTTGCCCCAGAGTCCCTATCTATACCTTGTGGCTAATAGCCACTGATGGACCTCTGCTCCATATGCTTATCTAATTCCCTTTTGAAGCCGTCCATGCTTGTAGCTGTCACCACTTCCTGTGGCAGTGAGTTCCGTGTGTTAATCACTCTTTGGGTGAAGAAGTACTTCCTTTTATCCGTTCTAACCCGACCGCTCAGCAATTTCATGGAGTGCCCACGGGTTCTTGTATTGTGAGAAAGGGAGAAAAGTACCTCTTTCTCTACCTGCTCTTTCCCATGCATAATCTTATAAACCTCAATCATGTCACCCCTCAGTCGTCGTTTCTCCAAGCTAAAGAGCCCCAAGCGCTTTAACCTTTCCTCATAGGGAAAGTGTTCCAACATAATCTGTGGTTGAGTAGAAGCTTCCGTGAGTCACTGCTCACTTCTTCATGTACCAGCAGAAAAGCTGGAAGGCTGAGCACACTTTCTCAGGAACAACAGAGTCCAACAACACCGTTCAAATTTGGATTTCCAGTATCTTTAATAGAAGATGTCAAGACCTGCTGTGCTTCAAATTAAGGCATGCTTAATCAAGGGATAACTGGAGCTGCGGTGGCTCAAGTGGTTAAGACGCTGAACTGCGGGCTGTGGAAGGTCGGTAGTTCAGCAGTTCGAGACCCGGGTGCCGCATGACGGAGTGAGCTCCCGTCTCTAGTCCTAGCAGTTCGAAAGCAAGAAATTGCAAGTAGATAAATAGGTACCACTTCAGTGGGAAGGTAACAGTATTCCGTGCGCCTTGGTGTTTAGTCATGCCGGCCACATGACCACGGAAACGTCTTCGGACAGTGCTGGCTCTTCGGCTTTGAAACGGATATGAGCACTGCAACCCTAGAGTCGGATTCGACTGGCTTTCGAGAATGGGAACCCTTTACCTTTACCTTTAATCAAGGGATAGCTTTCAGTTCCACACACGTTAATATAAAGTGAACCTGATCTTATTAATCTGTCTCTCTGTAAAATTAGTGTGTGTGTGTTCACAAAATAATGATAAACATATACAAGATCTGAAATAATCATACATGCATTATGTAATACATTATGTATTATAGATTCAGGTGGGTAGCCGTGTTGGTCTGAAGCAATAGAACGAAGTTTGAGTCCAGTGGCACCTTTAAGACCAACAAAGTTTTATTCTGGGTATAAGCTTTCGTGTGTACACACACTTCTTCAGATGCATTGAAACAAGACTTCTACAACAAATACATATAGGTAGGGGGGTTAGTTGCCAGGAAGGGCCAGTTAGAGTCAAGATGCATAAAGTAACTGAGCAGCAAAAGCATAGCTAAGATTGGTTTAAAGCAGTTGGTAAAAACTGTGAATAGCAGCAAATTAGCATTTTGATAATAAAAGAGTTAACAGATGCAAGAACTAAGTTTGTGTCCAGTTCTCACATCTGCTTGTTAACTCTTTTATTATCTGTATACCAATTTGCTGGTTTTCACAGGTTTTACCAGCTGCTTTAATCCAATCTTAGCTATACTTTTTGCTCAGTTATTTTGATTCTTAACCAGCCTTTCACTGTATCTGAAGTGTGCATGCACACTAAAGCTTATACCCAGAATTAAACTTTGTTGGTCTTAAAGGTGCCACTAGACTCAAACTTTGTTCCATTATATATTATAGTTAACACACCATTTATAGCTGGGTGAGATGAGATGGATTGAGGGCCACAGCCCTCAGTTTGCAAGACGTGAGCACGGCTGGTAAAGACAGGACATTTTGGTGGACAGTAATTCATAGGGTCAGTGTGAACTGGAAGCGGCTTGACGGCACTTAACACAGACATAACATCTCTTTCTTTCTGTGTGTATATTTATACTCCCAATAGTGGTAAGCCAAACTCCTACAACATAGGAATATTTTTATAAATATTCTTTTGCATCCTTAAATGTGTAGGCCATCTCAGTTTGGTAATAATAGTAATGTAATTTTTCAATTTGTGTAAATATTCAGTTATATTCTTTAAGAGGTATGTAAGTCTTCTAAATCATCATTCAGATATCAGAAAGGAAGTAGGTGTGGTCTAAAAATAAAATTCATGTCTAGTTTTTGAGTATCAGTGTATTTTGGGGATCTTATATTTTCTACTAAAGATACTTGTTATCAGCTTCTTGAATTTCCCCCCTCTCAATTATTGTAATAGCAGCTATAATGGTGAATTTTGAATAACTACTGTAATGTTTGAGAAGGCAAATTTTAATGTTTGTAAGCCAATTAATGTAGTACGTAGGATGGAATTTCATCCTCCACATTGGTTTCACTTTGTGCTTTAATTCTTAAGCTTGAAATAAGGAAAAGCCGCCAATGACTTCAGTGTATTTTTTTAAAACAAGTTTTGTTAAAAGGCCTGATGATCCAGTGCTTCACCTCTGTTCTCTTTGCTTCTCCAGAGACTCTGGTATTTGGACATCGGTTGCAGAAAGGTAAATTCTGGGGGCCAAACTGACAGGAGGGAGAAGAATGTGTCAGAAAATCTTCTGTTTGTGTGTCATTGGAGTTCAGCAGTTCTGTCTTGGGAACTCTGGAACCATAAATGAGTCAACTAGGGAAA
>NW_015165317.1:208005-216788 GCF_001447785.1 Gekko japonicus
TATAGTGTGTCTTAAACATTAGGGATTGGTACAAACTGAAATTCGGCCCAAACTTAGGCCGGTTCAGAGTTCACAAACCGTTGTTCAGGGAAGGCGCCTTCCCCGAACATTTACCAGACTCCTATACGGGCCATTTAAACCTAACAGCCCAGTGGGTCTGCCCATCAGCTGTTATGTTTAAATGGCTGTGAGTGGGTTAAATGGCTGCCTACCATTTCAGCAGTGGACAGGCGTACCCTCCCCGCTTTTAGGCTGAAATGGCTGTGAGCCAATAAACCCCTCCATTTCGCTCCCCTCCCATTTTGAAGCAGGGGGAAGCGAAATGGACAGGTTAAAATAAAGTTAAAACTTTGACAGAGTTGTCAAGTGGTGCAAACTTACATCCAAGAGCAGGCCTCAATGTAGCGTGGACTACAAGAGCAGCAAAATCGCCAAGCATAGATTTGGGCCTTCACCCATGAAATCTCAGAGAGGAAGCCTGCCCTTGGGGCAATAGCATAATTATAGTTTCTCATGAGATGCTAATGACTTCGACCTTGATCTGATAAGGTGCTGGCTAGGCCAGAGGCCTTAATTAATGACACCTGCAAGAAAGAACCAAGCCCATTACTTTGCGCATTAACCCTTGAGGGGAGGGCAAAAATGGTGGTTTGCCTCACAGCAGCCCTACCGGTTCTAGGGTAGGATTTAGTTCTTATGTGTCAAGGTGAAAGAAACAAGTGAATCCAACCTCCAGGCGATGTGGCTTATCTTCTTTCTTTATCTCCTGCTCCCCCAAACAGCAAACGTGACTCTGGATCCAGACACGGCTCATCCCCTCCTTATCCTCTCTGAAGACTGTAAAAGAGTGAGGCGGGGAGACAAAGCTCAAAATCTGCCGAACAATCCTGAGAGGTTTGACAAATGGCCCTTTGTGCTGGGCCGTGAGGGGTTTTCTTCCAGCAGACACTACTGGGAAGTCATTGTGGGAAGGGAGGAAAATTGGGCAGTGGGGGTTGCCAGAAAGTCTTTGAAGAGGAAGGGCAAGGCCGCAGTCAGTCCCGAGGGAGGAATTTGGGCTGTGGGGAGGTGGGAAGGCCGGTACTGGGCTCTCTGCACCCCCCATCCCCCTCGCCCATTTCTGTGGGGGGAACTTCAAACCATCAGAGTGACTCTCGATTTTGCTGGCGGGCGGGTGGCCTTTTTTGACGCAGACAGGGCATCTCTTCTGTTTTTCTTCTTGGCAGCCTCATTCTCCAAAGAGACCCTTCACCCTTTCTTTTGGTTGAACTCAAAAACCCACCTCAGACTCTCTCCCTAAAGACAGATTCCCTCATAGCGCCCTGTTGGCCACTATGGTTCCATCATCTGTGACCGACCCTTCTTTGAGATTCCTTCTTGTTCCCTGACAGACTTCTACCAGTTGTGGCAATAAAATACACAAAATAAACAGGCAATAAAGCCACATTCCTTGTTGTTGCCCAGGGAGGCTGAGGTGACATTTTAGGCGAAGGGTCAGGAGCCTCTTATAATTAAAGAGACAAACAGTGCCAAAATCCAGAGCAAGCAAGTGACAAAAGAACCAGTATTTTGATAACCGAAAATATAAAACATAACATTAGCTGCATCTGTGGCTGGTCAGGTAAATGGCTCCCTATCTCACCTCCTGGGACTTGGCTATAGTGATCCATGCAATGGTCACTTCCAGTTTGGTAAGAGCCAGTTTGGTGTAGTGGTTAACTGGGGGAACCGGGTTTGATTCCCCCACTCCTCCACTTGCACCTGGCTGGATGACCTTGGGCAAGCCGTAGTTCTGATAAGAGCTGTTCTTGAGAAAGAGCCGTTTCTGTCAAGAGCTCTCTCAGCCCCACCTACCTCACAGGGTGTCTGTTGTGGGGAGGGGAAGGGAAAGGAGTTTGTAAGCCACTCTGAGACACCTTTCTGTAGTGAAGGGCGGGGTATAAATCCGATCTCTTCTCTTCTTCCAGGCTAGATTACTCTAACTTGCTCAATGTGGGGCTGCCCTTGAACTTGACCTGAAAACTGCGGCCAGTGCAAAATGCGGCGGCACGCCTTTTGACTGCAATGTCTGTGTGGACGCGCATTCAGCCAGTGTTGCGCCAATTGCACTGGCTGCCAATTGAGTACCGGATCTGGTTCAAGATTATGGTGATAACCTTTAAAGCCCTTTGTGGCCAGGGACCAACATACCTATGGGACCAACTCTTCCCCATATGTCCCCCAAAGAGCTTTACTTTCCGCTGAATAACACCTTCTGGCAGTCCCCGACTTGAAAGATGTCCACTTAGCCTTGACTAGGGCTAGGGCCTTTTCTGCCCTGCCCCTGGCCTGGTGGAACACACTCCCATTGGAGATCAGGGCCCTGCGGGACTTATTACAATTCCGCAGGGCCTGTAAAACAGAGCTGTTCTGCCAGGCCTTTGGCTGAGGTTGTGGACATCTATCTCAACCTCCCCTGCTTACACGGTTTGTATTGCTGCAATCTACAGTGTCCATTCTGACCTGCCTTGCTGAAGAGAACAACAAAGCATCGTCAGGCAACAGGTCGCTCTGTATGAACATCTGAGTAGTTTCCTACAGGAGACACCTGAACTCCTGGAATGGCTGCCATCTTTAGATCTGATAAGAATTTTATTATTGTTGTTCATGGATTGTGTTTTAAAATGTTTTTAATTATTCTGTGTATTGAATTAATATGTTGTGCGCCCGCTTGCGGGGGAGGGCGGCATATACATACAAAATAAAATACACTGGCTCTTTCATGAGGAAGGCGCACATGAGGTCTCCCATGAGCAGCACCCAGCATGACGATTTTTTCTGCACCGGCACAAATCTGTGCTCGGTTTGCCCTTGACTTATTGGCAGCTGTTCACCTCTCCTAATTCTCTCTCTGTAAAGTCCTTCAGTGGTGGTGGAAAGTGCCATCCCAGTAGGGCTGCCAAACCGCGGCAGGGGATCCATGCGTGTTCGCAGGATCGCTGCCACGGGGGGACAGCAATCCGCGCTGCACCGGCGTCGCCAGGATGTGACGCTACGCGTCACCCTGGCAACGGGACTCCAAACACCCCCGTTGCCAGAGCGACGCATAGCGTTACATCCTGGCGACGCCAGTGCAACGCGGATCGATGGCTGACTTATGGGCAACCCCGTAGAGTTTTCAAGACAATAGAGGTGGTTTGCCATTGCCTGCCTCCATCGCTGGACTGCCTCAGGGGTCTCCTATCCAAGTACTAACCGGGGCCCAACCCTGCTTAGCCTCTGAGACTTGGGCTAGCCTGGACCATCCAGGTCAGGGCAAGAAGCCCTTCAGTGCCATAAACACCTTTGTCTGTTATTCCCTTCGCCTTCTGGTTATTCTAGCATCCTACCTATCCCTTCCATTTACTTTACTTTGATTTTCTTTTAAAACAAGCCATATGGGGTTCCATACTGAGGCATAACTGGGCTCTTGAGCCACAGATTGGAGACATCTGTTCTAAGCAAAACTTCTGTATCTGGAGAGCCGGTTTGGTGTAGTGGTTCAGTGCGTGGACTCTTAATTGGGAAGAACCGGGTTTGATTCCCCACTCCTCCACTTGCACCTACTGGATGACCTTGGGCAAGCCATAGTTCTGTCAGAGCTGTTCTCTCAAGGACAGTTCTAGAAAGAGCTCTCTCATCCCCACCTACCTCACAGGGTGTCTGTTGTGGAGAGGGGAAGGGAAAGGAGTTTGTAAGCCTCTCTGAGACTCTGAGTGAAGAGCGGGGTATAAATCCAGTCTCCTCCTCCTCCTCTTCTTTGTGGTAGTTTGAACTCGGCCAATCCAGGGAATGTTAGGGGGGGGGGGGGGGGGGGGGGGGATGTTCCCATTATCCAGTAAGACAAACCGTACTGAGGCATCAGTCCAGCTCAGTGATTTTCTAAGTGGGGAAGTAGAGCCTTCCAGGGGGTAAACTACAAAATCTTTGGTGGCATGCAAAACTTTTTATGGCAGGTGGGGAGGGGGATTTAGATTTTTACCAATGGAGGCTTGAACTTCATGAAAGAGTTGCCATCAGGCACAAGGGCTTTATTGAATGTGTGGCTGAGATCTGTGGATCATCTATATCATATACCCCTACAAAGTTGAACCTTATCCAGAGTGGTGTTTTATGGTCCTAATTTTTTACTGGGGGGGGGGCAGACTTTGATGCATATCTGCTGGGCGGTAGTGGGTTAAAAGCCAAGAACCACTGATTAAACAGTTTTAATTTTTAAAGGTAGTCTCTGCTCATTTATATAGTACATATGAATATATTCTTAAGGATATTTTAATGGGTTGAAATGTGCAGCAAAATGGAAGGCAGCGAAATGTCCAGACTTGAAGGAATGGAGGAATAAATGAATATGCGACAATGGCAAGATTAGCATCTCTTATACATAATAAGAGTGACTTCAGAATTTCAAGAAAAATGGAAAGATTTTTCGGTTATATAGCTGAAAATCAAGACTAAAATTAAATCAAAACGGAATGGCAGAAAGATTTAGGTAATACATGTTTTACAATGAAAATGTTATTAGATAGGAAGATAGATGGAAAAGATAAAGGTGTTTAAATAGAGGTGAAATATTAAAAGATAAATCTAAGTAAGTTCTACATAAATGTACATTTTTGAGTATAAATGAGTATAGTTTCCATTTTGTTTGTATTTCTGTAAATTGAAATGAAAATAAAAAAGAAATATGCACTTTTGTTAAAAGGTTTATTTTCCTGTTGCCTTTGTAACTCACTACAGAACAGAACAAAGGTACTAGTCCCCTTATAGCCACACAGAGATTTCCTTGGAGACAGATCAAGATGGGCAGCCGCGTTAGTCTGTCCGTGGCAGTAGAAAAGAGCAAGTAGCCCCCCGCCCCTGCACCCCCCTGAACTCTGTGCCTATGTCTGTGACTACTTTAGGGATGCTGTCCAAACCCATTTCTGAGACAAAGGCATCCTGCCGTGGGTGGGGGGGATCAAATGCTTTAGTTTAGGGCATAATGTCTGGGTCAGTCATAAGTTCTTTCAGAGCTGTTCTCTCAAGGGCAGTTCTTGAGAGAGCTCTCTCAGTCCCACCTACCTCACAAGCAGTGTTCCCTCTTAAGCTGAGTTAGTGTGAGCTAGCTCACAGTCTTTTTAGCCTCCAGATCACACATTTTTGTCTTCGCTCAGGAAGGATGGCTCCAGAGCAAACTAATTTATGCAACAGCCAAATCGCTTGCTCACAACTTTAATGCCAGTAGCTCACAAAGTAGAATTTTTGCTCACAAGACTCCACAGCTTAGAGGGAGCATTGCTCAAAAGGTGCCTGTTGTGGGAAGGGAAAGGGATTGTAAACTGCCCTGAGACTCCTTCGGGTAGTGAAGGGCAGAAGGTATAGGTACAATCTCTTCTTCTCTGTTCTTCTCACCTCATGCCTCCTTCCTCATGTTCACTGTGCAACTTTCCTGTAGTCAACCTCCAGATGGGGGAAGGGAGAGCTGGAGCGAGCAGTTAGGGTTGCCAACCTCCAGGTGGTGGCTGGAGATCTCCTGGGATTACCATTGATTTCCCCATGACAGAAATCAGTTCACCTGGGAAAAATGGCTGCTTTGGATGGTAGACTCTATGGCATTATACCCCATTGACATCTCCCCACAGTTCTCTCAGAGCTCTCTCAGCCCCACCTACCTCACAGAGTGTCTGTTGTGGGGAGAGGAAGGGAAGGCGATTGTAAGCTGCTTTGGGACACCTTCGGGTAGTATAAGGTACTATAAAAGCGGGGTATAGAAACCAACTCCTCTTCCTCTCCACAAACCCCAACCTCCTCCGGTTCCACACCGTCAAAATCTCCAGATATTTCCCGTCCCAGAGCTGGCCACGTTATGGGCAGTACAGCATCTCACACTCCTCCTCCCAAATATCAAGGAAGTTCCCGAGCCAGAGTTGGAAACCTTAAATTCCCCACACAGATTTTCTGCATCAGACTCTTCCAAACATCTTTTCTGCATTAATAAAAATGTAAAATGGCCAAAACAATTATGGATATACTAAAGCCTCCCCCCCCCTCCAACATTCATCGAAACTGTTATACGCAGTTTATGAAACACTGGGGAATTTCACATTACCAGTCTTCTCCCGGTTTCAAGCCGGGAGTCTTCCGTTTCCAGATGAACCGGTACAGGGCTGCCGTTTCACACACGGCTTGCCCCTACCGGAAAGGAGCCGATTCACAAGCGGTTCGGCGTTTCACACACGCACCGCTTTGTTTCCCCACGGTTTTTTTTTAAAAAAGTCCGTCTTATAGCGATATATCGATATACCAGTATTCCAATGTATTCCAATGAGATCGCTATAGCATTATATCGATATATCGATATAAGCCGAACGTTCAAAAAAAAAAGCCCACGCAACCGAAAAAAGGCGGGAAAGAACCGTATCGGAACCGGGAGAGGGAACGGGAGACTCCTCGGAAGCGGTTGACAGGTAAATCGCTTCCCTCCCGGTTCCTATACGGAACAGAGACTTTTGAGTGTGAAATGGCAGTCAGATCCCGGTAGGGAACCGATTCTCAACCGGGTTCTGTCTGAAATGACAGACCAGAACCCGGTTGAGAATCGGTTCCCTACCGGGAGATAGCCGCTGTCTGAAATTCCAATGTTCCCTCTAAGCTGTGGAGTCTTGTGAGCAAAAATTCTACTTTGTGAGCGACTGGCATCAAAGCTGTGAGCAAGCAATTTGGCTACTAGATAAATTACTTGGCTCTGGAGCCATCCTTCCTGAGCTGAGACAAAAATGTGTGAGCTGGAGGCTAGAAAACTGTGAGCTAGCTCACACTAACTCAGCTTAGAGGGAACACTGCTCAGCACTCTGTCTGACTTAGTAGGCTAACCTTAGTGGACTCAGTTAGCACCTCTGACACAGACATACAGATATGTTAAGACTTTTATCGCTTCACTTCACTGATAGTCCGCCTTTCTTGCTGAGGCGCGAGGCGGATGAGATCAATGCGTTTACAGGCCTGGAGCCGCACACGGGCTCAGGCTCGGAGGGCTGATTCCACGCACCATCATTTTAGAAGGTTATGCTAAATATTAGTGCCACCACCTCATTTTTTAAAAAAAGCCGCCTTTCCCCGCTTTTAACCCCCATCTCATCTGTCGTACACCCGAGCGGCGAATCAAACTGCACTTTGCACCAACTCAAGGGTCCCTTGAACCCTGCAGATTTCACACGCTCCTTTGACGTAAGGGTGGCGGGAGGAGAGCCTTGAAAGACGCCGTTTCCTTCCCGGGCGACTCACGGGGCGGTCCCAGGAAAGCTGTGGGCGGGGTTTCCAGCGGGAGACCCGCCCTTTTCCTCCTCGCCATGGCGGAGATTTTGGAGTTCCGTGTCCCAACTGGCCCTGGCCGGACCCTCCTCGTTTTGGGACTGGAGACCGACGCCACGGAGGTAAGTAACTGGACCTATCCCGGCCCGGGTGGAGGGCAGGGGGAGACGTGCTAGTTGTAATTTCGCTCCTTCACTCGTCGGGGGCCGGGGGGGCTTCTTTCCAGGGTCTTTCCCCTTTCCTAATAGATCTCCCTGTTTGCTTGTCTTTTCTTTCAGCATGCGCTGTATTTAGCGCTTTCTGCTTTTGGGCCGCTCTACTCCGTCAGGCTTCACAGAAATGCCGCTGTTGCCGGTCCTGGCTATTATGCCCTTGTCAAGTACTACTCCGCCAGAGATGCCAGCAGAGCGCAACTCGCGTGCCACCGGCAGCCGCTGTTTCAGAAATCCGCTTTGAAGGTTACTCCACCACGTAGTCTGGGGTTGGTGGTGTTTATGACTCAGTGAGGCTGGGAAATGATATTCTCCATCCATTCTTAAGTAATCATATCCTTATAAATATACCCCCGTGTTCTTATCAGACTGTAGCCACGGTGAGGATTCTGCATTTCCCTGTCGTCGTCAGTGTGAATGCAGAGGCATTCACACTGGTGGTGAAGCGTCAACATAAAAAGTTTTGGGTGCACTGTCCTCTACTGTTTTCTCTGTAACCCTTCCCACTTCCATGTAACTGGCCTTTAAAAAAAAACAGTAATTGCTATGTGCTACGTTGCCATCACAACCTACCAGTTCCTCGGAATCCCCAGATTTCATTTTAGAAGTCGCTAGCCCAGGAGTGTCAAACATGTAGCCCCAGGAGCTGGAACCAGCCAGTCTAGGGCTCTTATCCACCCCGCAAGCAACTGGTGTGAGAGAGGGAAGGAAAGAGATGATGGGGGGGGGGGGGGGGGGGGCGGGAGGCGCATGGGTGTACATGGTGAGGTGTGTGTGGTGGAAACTTTCAAGAATCAAAGGAAATGACTAGGGGGTGGGTATGGTATCCCTTGGAAAAAACCTAGTCTTGCAGATGATTAAATACATTTATGGGGGCTTTTGTGGATTCCCCAGTAGATCAATTGTTTTCACGCCTATGACTCAGTGGCTATTGTTTGTATTTTGAGTAAAAAATAATATCGTTAATTGGGTTTGCCCAGGGCTTTTTTTGTAGAAAAAGCCCAGCAGGAACTCATTAGCATAATAGGCCACACCCAATAGCAAAAACTCATTAGCCTATTGGGCCATACCCCTGACAGCACCACTCATTAGCATATTAGGCCGCACCCACATGCTACCAGAAGTGTGGTCACCCAGCCACACCCACCTTTTGCTTCTTATTCTGTTTACCTTGTTTGTTGTCCAAACCCAGGGCTTTTTTTGTAGCAGGAACTCCTTTGCATGTTAGGCCACACACCCCTAATGTAGCCAATCCTAATGAGT
>NW_015165317.1:217474-226774 GCF_001447785.1 Gekko japonicus
TCACATGCCCAGGCCACTTGGGGAAGGGGACAAGGCAGGCTCCCACTCTGAGCAGACACGTTCAGATCTCTAAGAACCGTCAGGGTCATAGCTACTGTGGGGTTTTGGGGGCTCCGCCCCTTTCTTAGAGGCACAGCCCCACAATAATTTCTTCTGTAAATACTTTTTTCAATCATTTAAAAACATTTTTAAAGGCGTGTGCTCCTTTAAGCAGAGTGGGGTGCTGTACTTGACTAATTCCCGCACTGAGCAAGGGGGTTGGAGTAGGTGACCTCTAGGATCCCTTCTAACTTTATGTCAAGAAAGCAGTCTCCTTTAAGAGTGTTTTTCTGCCCAAGTGTTAGCTTTCTTGACTATAGAAGTCATCACCCCCACCTGCCAGCTTGTTATCAGAATTGTTGCTTAGGCTGGCAGAAGTGATTAACTTGCAGCAGCTGAGAACTGACAGCTTGCAGTTTAGAGATCTATCCTGGTAACAGCTTTCTATTGTCTAAGTGGCTTTTCTTTCTGCACTGAGAACTTCAGCCCCACCAGAGAAAAAATTGCCCCACAAACCGCAGAATCCTGGCAACGGGCCTGACCGTCTTTCTGCTTCAGAGTGCCTCTGAAGCACTGCACACTGCAATCGAACAGCTGTGCTTCCCGCCCTGGTCCAGGGGGTGGTTTTTTCCACTTTTCGATGGACCCAGAAGCTGCAAGAATCTCCCAATCTGAAGCACAAGACAAATCCCGCCTCTCTCCACCACATTCTCTGGGAAGAGACTTGGGAGAGGCGTAGGTTCTTTTAATTGAATTAAAGGTTTTAAAAAAAATTGCTCGCCTTGGAAGCATAGAAACTTTTTCTCAGTCTCCCTGATCCTCCATGTTTCTTGGTTAAGGGGAAAATGCTGTTCAAACAAATGACAAAGGTGATCTGACTCCAGTGGTAACAAGAGAAATAAATTTTACTTACAAAAATAAGAGTACATCTTACATAGAATCAGAGTTGGAAGGGGGTCCTATGGGCCATCTAGTCCAACCCCCTGCTCAATGCAGGATCAGCCTATCCTTGACAAGTGTTTGTCCAGCCACTGCTTAAAGACATGACATAGTTATGTAGAAACATTTAACTTATTGCAAACAGATTTAAATTTTTAAACAGATTAACGTGCTACAGCTCCAGGCCAGGGTAAGAGAGAAGAAGAGAGGTCCTATATAAGGTGGAACAGAAGATAAGCAAGGGCCAAAGAAGCTCGACATCTAAGCGATGAGAGGGTAGGGGCCAACTGCCCATTGTACCTGAGTGAGAGAATTCTCTCAACTCCTCCCATATCCTCTTGCATGCAGAGTTAACAATAGCCAACACTTTCTCCCCCACCCAGTACTGAGCCACTGACCCCTCAGACGTCTCTGCAGTGTGATGCTGGGGAAGGGAAGAATGCCTTCTTGCATGCCCATGTCGACGAGGGGACCCCGTCATATGCAGTAAAAAACAGTACCCTGGGATTGTCGGGAGGGAAGCAGTGGTAGCATGGGTGAAGCCTGCTGACGTATTGCTTCACCTTCCCTGTGCTGCTGCTCCCCATGCCAATGAGAGCAGCTCCAGGACATCTCTGGCTTTGAAGCGGAGGAGGAGAACGAAGGGGAAGACTCCGGGGCTTTGCCGGAGAGCCAGTGCTGCAAGTATCTGTGCATTCAAGAATTAACTCTCCCGCAACACGGCATCTGCGCCAGAGGGATCGGAGTGGCCGAGACGCCTGTAGACCCCAGCCAAGGTAGCGATGGGGCGGGAGGGGGGGTGAGGGGTAGAAACCAAAAGAGTGGTAGAAAGTGCCTTGATTCACCACAAACTTAATGATCATTTTATAATCGCTCTTCATTCATGCTTGATGTGTAGTGGTTAAGTGCACAGTGTAGTGGTCTCTAATCTGGGAGAACCGGGTGTGATTCCCCACTCCTCCACTTGCACCTGGCTGGATGACCTTGGGCAAGCCGTAGCTCTGATAAGAGCTGTTCTTGAAAAAAAGCAGTTGCTGTCAAGAGCTCTCTCATCCCCACCTACCTCACAAAGTGTCTGTTGTGGGGAGGGGAAGGAGAAGGAGTTTGTAAGCCACTCTGAGACACCTTTGGGTAGTGAAGGGCAGGGTATAAATCCAATCTCTTCTTCTTCTTCAGTTTGGTGTAGTGGTTAAGTGCGTGGTCTCTACTCTGGGAGAACCGGGTGTGATTCCCCACTCCTATAGGGTTGGCAAGGGGTGGTTTATCATTGCCTGCCTCTGCATAGCAATCATGGTATTCCTTGGAGGTCTCCCATCCAAATACTAGCCAGGGCCGACCCTGCTCACTTGTGAAATTGGATGAAATCGGGCTAGCCTGAGCTATTCAGTTCAGGCAGGAGTAACGCAGACAGAGAGAGGCACAAAGAATGCTATTTTTTTGTATGTCTGTTTCTTTTTCTCCCCAGAGAGTATGTGGTTCTTCCTCCCCCTCTCCTTCTTTACCCTCACAAAAGTCCAGTGTGGTGGATTGGCTTGGCCTAAAGTCACCCAGTGGACTTCCTGGCTGAAGCCAGGATCTGAACCCAGTTCTCTGCTGTCCTAGTCCAGTTCTCTGCTGTCCTCGAGAGCCAGTTTGGTGTAGTGGTAAATTGGTGGAAACCATTATTAAGGAAAGAATTAGTAGGCACATAGATGAACAAAACCTATTGAGGCAGACTCAACATGGGTTCTGTAAGGGAAGATCTTGTCTCACTAACCTGTTAATGTTCTTTGAGGGGGTGAACAAACATGTGGACAAGGGGGATCCAATAGATATTGTTTACCTTGACTTCCAGAAAGCTTTTGATAAAGTTCCTCATCAAAGGCTCATAAGTAAGCTCAAAAATCATGGGATAAAAGGACAAGTCCTTTTATGGATCAAAAACTGGCTAATTAATAGAAAACAGAGAGTGAGTATAAATGGGCAATTTTCCCAGTGGAGGGTGGTAAGCAGTGGGGTACCACAGGGATCAGTACTTGGTCCACTGCTTTTTAACTTGTTCATTAATGATTTGGAGTTGGGAGTAAGCAGTGAAGTGGCTAAATTTGCGGATGATACGAAGTTGTTCAGGGTGGTGAAAACCAGTGAGGATTGTGAGGCACTCCAAAGGGATCTGTCAAAGATGGGCAAGTGGGCGTCAACATGGCAAATGGGGTTCAATGTGGCCAAGTGCAAGGTGATGCACATTGGAGCCAAAAATCCTAAATATAAATACACATTGATGGGGTCTGAACTGGCAGAGACAGATCAAGAGAGAGATCTTGGAGTTGTAGTAGATAACTCACTGAAAATGTCGAGACAGTGTGTGACTGCAATAAAGAAGGCCAATGCTATGCTGGGGATTATTAGGAAGGGTATTGTAAACAGATCAGCCAATATCATAATGCCGCTATATAAATCAATGGTGCGACCTCATCTGGAATACTGTGTGCAATTCTGGTCACCACACCTTAAAAAGGATATTATAGCTTTGGAAAAAGTGCAGAAAAGAGCAACTCGAATGATAAAAGGGTTGGAACACTTTCCCTATGAGGAAAGGTTAAAGCGCTTAGGGCTCTTTAGCTTGGAGAAAAGACGACTGAGGGGGTGACACAGAGTGTTGGACTGGACGGGCCACTGACCTGATCCAACATGGCTTCTCTTATGTTCTTATGACTTTAGAGCAGGGTTCTTTTTTAAGAGTGGTGGAAACTGGGGAGGGAGAAAATCAAAGATAGCCAGTAGTGGGCTACATACATACTCCTTAGTCCAGAAACTGCCACATGACACGGATGGGTTACTGAAAAAAGCCCATCTTTACAGCAGAAATCACATTTCATTTCCATTCTCTTGAGTGGGAAATAATAGGAAACCTCCCAAAGACTTAAGAGTGACATGATAAGAGGTTTATAAGATTATGTGTGGGACAGAACAGGTAGAGAATGCTCCCACAATACTTGACTCACTGCTGCAGATGAGGTTGTTCTGTGCTGAAGCCACAATGGAATGGCTCTGCCCAGGGCTATTTTTGGGCAGGAACGCACAGGAACGGAGTTCCGGCTGGCTCCTGAGTTGGCCACACCCAGCAGGAACTCATTAGCATAATAGGCCACACCCAAAAGCAGAAACTCATTAGAATTGGCTACATTAGGGGTGCATGGCCTAACATGCAAAGGAGTTCCTGCTACAAAAAAAGCCCTGGGTTTTGACAACAAGGTAAACAGAATAAGAAGCAAAAGGTGGGTGTGGCTGGATGACCACACTTCTGGTAACATGGGGGTGTGGCCTAATATGTTAATGGACTGTGTTGTCAAGGGTGTGGCCTAATATGCTAATGGACTGTGTTGTCAAGGGTGTGGCCTAATATGCTAATGAGTTCCTGCTGGGCTTTTTCTACAAAAAAGCCCTGGCTCTACCCACTCACCCCCCCCCCAGCACTTCCTCCCTTGCATCAGTTGCTTGCGGGCTGCACAGGAGCCCTGGATGGGCCGGATCTGGCCCCCGGGCCTTATGTTTGACACCCCTGCCTTGAAGGATGTTTTCCCAGCTGAGCTGTGGTATAACAGACCAAAGCTTAGCTGGAAAGGGGGTGGTGGTGGTCTGAGCCATTAGGAGACATTGTGTTAATGTTTCTGTGCTGACCTGATGGAGATAAAGAGGAAAGGACCAGGTGGGGAACGCCACAACAGAGAGTTGCAAGTGGTTGCCATTCCCCCCTGCTTCTGTGGCCACACTGCCTTTGTTGCTCTGCCTCCTTCTTCCTCAGTTCCATTTGGATCAGGTCCTCTGTTTCAGTCTTGTCTCATGTGAAATGCACACTGTTTTTGTGGCTGCTCTAGAAACAATAATCACTGTAACACCCTAAATATATTTTAGGGCTAAATAACATGGTGTTTGAATGATAAGACACATGGCCCACTTTTCTTGCTTGATTCAGAAAACGGGAAGGTGGCTGTGGAGTTCGTCTCCCCCCAAGAGGACCTTGTAGACTGTTTAGCAGATGAAGAGCTCAAGGGGCTCCTCCAGGTGAGCTGAAGCACAGTCAGATGAATTCATGCATACTGGGGTCACTTCAGTCTAGCTTGCTCAGCTCTTTGACGGCTGGGTTTCATAAGAGAGAGCAAGAGTCCTGTACCACCTTTTCAAGCAACTTGGTTCCCAGTGGTGAACTATCTAGCAGAGGAAGAAGTGATTCCAAACAACTCTTATTACAAAGATCTGTTATATTTTTAAAAGGGCTCTTAAGGGTTCTTTTTTAAGAGTGGTGGAAACTGGGGAGGGAGAAAATCAAAGATAGCCAGTAGTGGGCTACATACTCCTTAGTCGAGAAACTGCCACATGACATGGATGGGTTACTCAAAAAAGCCCATCTTTACAGAAGAAATCACATTTCATTTCCATTCTCTTGAGTGGGAAAGAATAGGAAAACTCCCAGAGACTGAGGGGTGACATGATAGAGGTTTATAAGATTATGTGTGGGACAGAACAGGTAGAGAATGCTCCCACAATACTTGATTCACTGCTGCAGATGAGGTTGTTCTGTCCTGAAGCCACAATGGAATGGCTCTACCCCCACTCCCCCCCCCCCCAGCACTTCCTCCCTTGCATCAGTTGCTTGCGGGCTGCACAGGAGCCCTGGATGGGCCGGATCTGGCCCCCGGGCCTTATGTTTGACACCCCTGCTTTGAAGGATGTTTTCAGGATGTTTTGACACCCCTGCTTTGAAGGATGTTTGAAGGATGTATAACAGATCAAAGCTTAGCTGGAAAGGGGGGGGGTCTGGGCCATTAGGAGACATTGTGTTAGTGTTTCTGTGCTGACCTGATGGAGATAAAGAGGAAAGGACCAGGTGGGGAACGCCACAACAGAGAGTTGCAAGCGGTTGCCATTCCCCCCTGCTTCTGTGGCCACACTGCCTTTGTTGCTCTGCCTCCTTCTTCCTCAGTTCCATTTGGATCAGGTCCTCTGTTTCAGTCTTGTCTCATGTGAAATGCACACTGTTTTTGTGGCTGCTCTAGAAACAATAATCACTGTAACACCCTAAATATGTTTTAGGGCTAAATAACATGGTGTTTGAATGATAAGACACATGGCCCACTTTTCTTGCTTGATTCAGAAAACGGGAAGGTGGCTGTGGAGTTCGTCTCCCCCCAAGAGGACCTCGTAGACTGTTTAGCAGATGAAGAGCTCAAGGGGCTCCTCCAGGTGAGCTGAAGCACAGTCAGATGAATTCATGCATACTGGGGTCACTTCAGTCTAGCTTGCTCAGCTCTTTGACGGCTGGGTTTCATAAGAGAGAGCAAGAGTCCTGTACCACCTTTTCAAGCAACTTGGTTCCCAGTGGTGAACTATCTAGCAGAGATATATCTTTATTAAATTTTCCAAAACAAATACAAACATAAACACCCACCACCAACATACACCCACGCTATAACTCATTCTTTCCATGTCTTATTATTTAGTTAATTGTATGGTTTCTGCATTCTTTCCATTCTCATGCATACCATTCTCATGTATATATTAATAAATTAATAAATCCCATTACATATGCTCCCGGTCAACTTAAAATTCCTCTGCTTGTTTCCACTTAATTTGCTTAATTTGTACTGCTGGAATTTCTACACTGCAATCAGATTTCCACCTGTTATTTCTTAGAAATCCGTAGTGTCCTCCTACAATCAATTTAGTTATGGAGTTAATACATGCATTTATTATATAGATAATATATTAATACAAATAATATGTTTAGCCTATCTCATTCCCTCTCCAGTTTGCAATTTAAACAGGACAACAAGAGCTCACACTACTAGTAGCTACAATCAGAGCACAGTCGGATGAATTCATGCATACTGGGGTCGCTTCAGTCTAGCTTGCTCAGCTCTTGGACGGCTGGGTTTCATAAGAGAGAGCAAGAGTCTTGTACCACCTTAAAGACTAACAAAATATGTGGCAGGGGTAGGAGCTTTCGTGAGTCACTGCTCACTTTTTGGTGTAGTGGTTAAGTGCACAGACTCTAATCTGGGAGAACTGGGTTTTGATTCCCCACTCCTCCACTTGCACCTGGCTGGATGACCTTGGGAACAGTTTCTGTCAGAGCTCTCTCAGCCCCACCTACCTAACAGGGTGTCTGTTGTGGGGAGGGGAAGGGAAAGGCCTTTGTAAGCCGCTCTTTGTAAGGCTCCTTTGGGTAGTGACGGGCGGTGTATAAATCCAATCTCTTCTCTCTTTTTCTTCTTCTTCAGACACCTATTTCATAAGAGAGGGAGGAACAGTTCCTTCCTTCTCGTTAGAACTGGAGGTCATGTAATGAAACTGGTTGCCAGCTGATTCAGACTGAAAGTGGGCAGCTGTGTTAGTCTGCCAAAGAAGAACAAGGTCTCGGTCTAGTAGCACCATAAAGGCCGACATAGTATAAGCTTTTGAGGCGGGAATGTGGCATGGTATAGCCCAACCTTGTCAGATCTCAGAAGCTAAGCAGGGTTGGTACTTGGAAGGGAAGACCTCCAAGGAAAACTCTGCCGAGGAAAGTGATGGCAAACCAACTCTGCTTCTCACTTTGCCTTGGAGAAGCCCCTTGCTGGGGTCGCCATAAATCGGTGGCAACTTGACAACACTTTACACACACGCACATAAGGTTTTGAGAGTCAAAGCTCCCTTCGTCAGATATCTGAAGAATGAAAGCAGGCTGTGACGACCCCTTAACTGGGGAGGTCTGGTTTTACTTTAAAATGTTCTTTCTGTGTTGTTTTACTGGGTATTCCGGTTGCCACCAGGAAATTTAAGGCTTACCAAACCTCTATAATATAATATTTCTGTCACTGGGTAGGTAAGTCGAGCGTTTAGGCGTTCACGAGGGTCTATGTGTTTCCTGGGAAGAATTTCTTTCCGAACTGGTATCTTAAATAAAAGTAGATTTATTGATATTTCACACACTTTTCTCTCCCACTGTCAGGGATCTGGGCATGTAACTTTGTAACACTTTTTTCCCTTTAGGCCATATACGGTTACTGTTTCTTTATACTTCAACTTTTCATAACACACACAAGACTTCTCTCTCTCAGACCTTAAAACGAACAAACTGCTTAACTCTTTTACTACACAGAACCAAATTATCCCACACAGGGATGTGTCTCCTTCTCTCAGAGACAGAACTTAACTGACTCCACAACTGTCTTTTTCAACTGTCCCCACTCTGTCACTCTTGACAGACACAAATATCATCCACACAGCATCACTTCCAAAACCCCTCCCCCTCTCTTTCACTCACCAGTCACACTAGCCTATCACACAGTCCTACAACCAAACTTTTAAAGACACACACGCACAGTTAAACATGAAATCATTACACAGGCACTTCCTTTTCTCACAGTGGCTAATCCTAAGAAAGCTGTTCACACATACAACACGCCTTGTCCACTCACACAACGTTCCTACCATCCTCTACAAACCTCTCTTATTCAGGTTATGGGTTATATGTAGGTCAGGATGTCACACTTGCCACCCTTCTTGGCTCTTTTAAAATCTACAGAGTCATGACCATCTCAAACCCGGGTCCCCTCTCTCACTCCTAGAGACATCCACAGACAGGATAGCCTTGGCGCCCTTTATAATCAGCCCTCATTCACAGAGCTATTGGGGTTGGGGCTCAAACACTGTTCCAATCACTTGCTGTCACCATTCATTCATATGCTATAATGTATGTTATGTAGGCCAAGATATTAAATTGGGTGTGTGTGATTCTTTCCCTCAGACATGCAGCCCATAGGGTTAACCAAACAAGAAAGCTTTTATTTATGATATAAACAAAACAAGGAGGAAAGTTAAGTATAAGAAACAAAGCTTCACTTCCACTGAACTCTTGAAATGAGGTCATATTCCTATAATTGGGATCCTTTAGTTACAATTTCAGCCTTTTCCAAGCAGCTCTTCTATACATTTCTCCTCAGTCAGAAAAATCCTTTTCTCCTCAGCTCTTAATCTGTCAGCTTCTCAGCTACTAACCGCCGTCTTTTTTAAACTGCCGTTCCCAAGTCTCCTGCTCTCAACATTCCCTCAGCTCTCATTAGTTGCTTTTGGAGAGAGGTGGAACCTAGCCTGTCGGTCACAGCATAGATAATTATGGTAATAGAACCAGAATGGTGTATTTGGTAGAGTGTTGGACTAGGATCTTGGCAGACCCAGGTTCGAATCCCCAGTCTGTCATGGAATCTCGCTGGGTGACCTTGTGCCACTCACATACTGTCAGCCTAACTTAAGCTACCTCACAGGGATGTTGCAAGGGAAAAAAATGGAGAAGCGGAGAAT
>NW_015165317.1:227116-229862 GCF_001447785.1 Gekko japonicus
TCTGTGTTATACCTCTGAGGATGCCAGTCACAGCTGCTGGCAAAACGTCAGGTACTACAATGCCAAGACCACAGCCATACAGCCCGAAAAATCTACAACAACTAATGAACTCCGGCCGTGAAAGCCTTCAACAACACATTTAAAACATGGTTGATAAAAATCATATTTTAAAACCATTGGAATAACCCCCCCCCAAACACACATCATTAAAACAAATTAAAAACAAAATATGTACAAAGACATAAAGGAGAGCAATTAAAACATTGATCCAGTAAGGAGGGAACACGGAGAGAATGCCAATGGCTAAGGATGGAATTTCATAGTTAGAGGCAGTCTTATCACTGAATGAGACGTGCTGGGGGGTTAAACAGGAAGCGGCGACCATCTTCAGCGTTTCCTTGTCTGAGCCTTTTAAGGGCATCCGATTGCCAGATTAGCAGGGCCTCTAGTTGGATCCAGCTGGAAGACCCTTCTGGTTCTGTTAACTAGTTTTGTGGATTTTGTGGTCTTGGGGGCACAGCTAGGGTGAGGTGAGGGAGAGCAAGTGGAAGATGGTTATCCTGGCTGTTCAGACAAGCAGGCCAACCTTTACAGGAGTTTTGGTTCTAGGGCAGAAAAGAAAGATGGGCATGTGGCCCCCGAGACCATCTTGGCCTTCCGTCACAAGTTGGAGTGTCTGAAATGGAGCTCTCAGTTGGTGAAATCTGAGCCACCCCAGGTGTGCCCAGAGCAACCAACACAACTTTCCCTTCTCTTTCTAGGTGACTGACTTGTCGTTCTCGCAACTGAATCCTGAAGGAGAGGAGGAGGCCTTGTCTGACTTCAGCATGGATGGAGAATAGCCACTGGGTGTCCTCATGTTAGACTGGGAGGGCTTCGTCTGACCCCTATGTCCAGTTTTCCTCTCCGTGCTATTTAAGAGCAGGTGTCCCAGCCTTCCAAGTATGTTCCATGGTCTGGAAGCCGATTCCATTGTTCTCCTAAGATCTGCACCTGAATCCTCTGACACAACACCGCCCTATCTGATGGTTTAACTCTTCTGTAATGACCTGTTTGTTTGTGAAGGTTGTGCATAGGCCATAGGGAGTGGTTCATCATTTCACAGCATTCTTTTTTATAATATATCACTAAAAATAATTGTCTGTGTGTTTTTTCATACCAAGGGAGTTGCTTTCTTTCAGTAAACACAATGTAAGCTTAATTTCCATGTTGGCTCAGTAAAAGGCATTGTGTAAATAATTTTTACAAGGTGTCTGCGGAGGAGGGAATACCCATTTGTTTGCTTTTGGTTCAAGAATGCACAGCAACTTACTAGTTGCTTTAATGCCATCCCTTTTCACATTAGAAACTGTTTACCGCTTGTAAAAGTTCACTCTGAGTAACCCGTCACATTCCAGTGCTTTCCATATTTCCCCCCCTAAGCCTTGGGGGGGGCAGTTAAAAAAACCCCTGCAATTGTTATACCGGGGTATCCAGTGGGCACAGTCAAAGATACTGAAAAGTATGCAAACAATGATTTCAACAAAGCGTACTTTATTCGATCAGGAACAAGATGACTTTGGCCGGCTAACAGGCTGGCTTATATTCCCCGAGAAACTGCCACCCAAAACACACACACACACCCGCTTCCCAATAGGTTATTTACAGCGGCTGAGAGTCCCATTGGCTCTCGGCCAGGAACCTAGCCCCCTGATTGGAGCGGGCTAGGATCCGCATAGTCCATTGTCTCTTTGAGCGAAGCTCAACGTTTATCTCTGGACTTGTCTGGACATGTCAGGACTTGCTACACCACAGTTACATTTAAGTTTCTCAAGAAACGTCTCTGGACAGTGCTGGCACTTCGGCTTGGAAAAATGGGAGATGAGCACCGCATCCCTAGAGTCGGATTGGACTGGCTTTCGAGCAAGGGAAACCTTTACCTTTACTACGTTCTCTCCATGGTGTATTTTTTTTCTGTTGTGAAGTTAAAGCAGAGGAGAACAAGTGAAGCCGCTTTGAGGCCCCCCACTGGGGAGAAAGGCGGGATAGAAATCAATTAATAAATAATAAAAATACACAGTCAAGGTCAGCGGGGGCTATTAAAGCGACGGAAACGCTTATGTGATCTTGGCCGTGTCACTGTAGCACTGCAAGGAGTCCATTGGGCAGGCGTGGATCAACCTCCCCTTCTCTTTCCGCCTCGTCCCCCTCCCTCGCAAGGTTGTGCAGAGACAACGCAGAGGTGGGCGGAGAGGGCGGGCTAAGCGCGCGCTAAAAGAAAAGAGGAGGGCGCGGAGGGAGATTCGGAAGCGGAGGACGCACGAGGGTGAGGCCCGGAGTTGAGCGCGGGGCTTGAGGAACCCTTCCCATCGGCTGTGTGAACACTTGCGGATTGCAACCCCGACCCGCAAAGGAAGGCCCCCCCCCAAGGTCTCGAGGACTCCCCCAGAGACTGAGACGTCACCCCGCTCGTTTCAGAGCTGCGCTTCTTCCTCCTCCCCGATGGCCCTGGAGGAAAGTGGCAGGCGGGCGGAGACTTCTGGGAGCCACGTGGAGATCTGGGGCTCCCCTGGGGAAGCCGGAGCCGAAGGGCCTTTCCTTTTGGAGCAGACGTCGAGGGACTCCACCGACCGGTCCTCCGAAAGCGACGACGGCTCCCGCGAACCCCCCAAAGTGCCACGAGACGAGGGTGAGGAGGAGGAGGCGCTCTTCCAAATCGGAGGGTGGGGAGACATGAGCCACACCACAGACCGGGGGCGGGGGCAGG
>NW_015165317.1:229987-243099 GCF_001447785.1 Gekko japonicus
CTGATTAAAGAATTGTTTTGTTTGGGGGGGGGGGGAGGAATTATTTAAACGGATGAGTGGGCGAGTCCACAGTTTGAGTCCAGTGCCTCCTTCAAGACCAGCAGAGTTGTATTCAAGGGATAGGCTTTCGTGTGCACGTACATGTATCTGAAGAAGTGTGCACACACACAAATGCTTATACCTTGAATTGAACGCTGTTGGCCTCAAAGGTGCCACTGGAGTCAAACTTTGTTCTGCTGCTTCAGACCAATGTGGCCACCCCACCTGAATCTATCTTCATGGGTGGGTCGGTAGGGTTTTCAAGGCAAGAGACCTTTGGAGACGGTTTCCCATTGCCTGCCTCTGTTTCTCGACCCTGGACTTCCTTGGAGGTCTCCCATCCCACTATCTGTCAGGACCAACCCTGCTTAACTTCCAAGATCTGATGAAATCAGGCTAGCCTGGGCTATCCAGGCCAGGTCATGGCCTTTGTTATAAAACCCTTATTTATTTAGCTGCTTTATTTATACTCCCTCTGTCTCTCCAGCAGGGACCTAAAGCTGTTTATATCACTCTCTTCTCTTGAGGAGTAACAACAATTTCTCTGCTCTATTTTTAAATTGTTATTAGAAGTTGTTTGGTGTATTAACTCGTAGTGCCAGCTTTGTATATATATTCAAGGTGTTTAACTTACTTTCACGAGGCAGATAATTTTAATGTGCTCATTTGACATTCATGGTGAGGTTCTAGATTTGTAATGGGGTTGACAAATTCGTTTTCCAGTGTTTTGTTGTTGTTGTTGTTGTTGGGAGGGGAATTGGGTGGTAACTAATCTCTGATTAAGGTTGCCAGTTCTTCAAGTGGTCCCTCTAATATCAGTCTCTTTGACAGAGGCTTGATGGGATATTGACCAGATGATTATTTATTAGTTTCAGTTTATATCCCGCCCTCACTGCCAATGGGCTCAGAGCGGATGACAACCAAAGTTTAAACATTTCACAGCTAAGAATTAAAATACTTCATAAAAATCATCCGTTATAAATAAATAAAACAGATTTAGACTGCGCTATAAACAAACCAGATGTCACTGCAGTTTAACATGGCCGCCACAAAAACTGGAGCCGCTAGGCTGTAGACCAAACTATGGCTCTTCACCTGATGGGCCATTTGATTTTGATCTCCAGGAGATAAGAGGCTGCATCCGGCCATTTGTGCACCTTGGCTCTCTGGAATAGTAAATGCCAGCTTTGCTTCTCTCTCTCTCTCTCTCTCTTGCTGTGAATTCACAACCAATTTTTGGCAGTCTTTCAGGGTTTGAGATGATGAGAGGTGGTTTGCCATTGCCTGCCTCTGCATATTAACCCCAGCCCTCCCTTGCTGGTCTCCCATCCAAGTACTAACCAGGACTGACCCTGCTTAGCTTCCAAGACCTGACTAGATTGGGCCAGCCAAGACGGGGTGTGCTTCTCAGTATGCACCGCCATCTTTTTTGTTTGGTTTCTTCTAACAGCGAACACGAACGCCGATGAGCCGCTGTGGAGACCTGCCCTGACGCCTGTGGGAGGGACGTCCCACCAGTGCACGCGCCGCCAGGAGCAGCTGCAGTCCAAAGCCCTGCAGGCTTTGGAGGGGTCCCGCCAGGCAAGTGAGGAAATAGCTCGGCTCATGAAGGAGGCTTTAGCCAGCCAGGTGGAAGCCCGGCGGGCTGAAAGGGAAGCCCGGCATGAGACGAGCGAAGCCCTGCTGGAGGCCCTGCGCGAAGAGACCAGGAATTCTGAGCGGCTGCTGGCGGCATCCAAGGACCTGGTGAAAACTCTTCGTGAAAGTGACAAGCGGTTCCAGGAACGGCTGTCCCGGCACAGTGAACAGATGGAAAGGCTTGTGTCCTGGCTGGTGCCCGTCAGGGAGCAAAAGACCACTTCTGCCCCTCGGCCCCCCATGGGTGGGTCAGTGCCCCACAGCAACCTTGCAGATGCTGAATGCGCACCGCCCTCGAAATCTCCCCGCCTGGAAGGAGCGTCGAATCCCTCCCCCCAGTGCATGTGTCTCTGTCCCCCAGCCCCAAAATCCCCAAGGAAACAACGGTGCCCCAGAAAGTTACCAAAGGTGAAATAAATCGTGGTGGGTGTGGATTAAGGCTTACTGATGTGGCAGGGGCGGGAACTAATGCTCCTTTAAAAAAAAATCTAGGTGGGTGCCTTTGTATATCGAGGCACTGTTTACATTCCAGAGTCCCATTTGATCACAGAGATCATTGCAGAAAGGTCTTCAGGCTCTTTGAGAGGGGGAAAAAGTCTTGCCAGTTTGGTGTAGTGGTTAAGTGTGCGGACTCTAATCTGGGAGAACCGGGTTTGATTCCCCACTCCTCCACTTGCACCTGCTGAGGTGACCTTGGGTCAGTCACAAGCTCTGGCACAGCTGTCCTTGAAAAAGAGCAGTTTGTGTCAGAGCTCTCTCAGCCCCACCTACCTCACAGGGTGTCTGTTGTGGGGAGGGGAAGGGGAAGGAGTTTGTAAGCCGCTCTGAGACTCCAAGTGAAGGGCGGGGTATAAATCCAATCTCTTCTCTTCTTCTTCTTGCCTCTTGGTCATCCTCTGTGCTTGTAGTTCAATAAAGTGTATTTCAGGAAAACCTGCTGCAAGTTGTTGGTTGGTGTGCTCTTTTCTCACAATACAGCGTTGCGGTTCTTTAATCGTGTAGACCTTGATGTGTCCCCTGGAGCATTGTTCTCCCACCACAGGACACAGATAACTGCATTGAAGTATCCTAAAGTACCAGTGTTGGGTGGGAGAATCGCGTGAGCCCCCTTTGGCCAAACAGCTGCTGCAGGCCTCAGTGACTCTTGCCCGTGTTATTCCCTGTCTTCCTTCTTCTTTTCTTTCAGACTGTTAAACAGCTTGTGTCCGTTTTCTTTCTTGGCTTCTGCGTGCTTAACTGATAGCTTCCCTGGGACTCCAGTGGCTCCTTTAAGACCAATGTTTATTTCACCTGAGCTTCTGTGAGTTGTGACGCAGGACAGCTCATATTGAAATACGGAGCAGAGGTCCATCAGTGGCTATTAGCCACAAGGTATAGATGGGAGCTCTTGGTCTGGGGCAAGTGATGTGCACTGTATTCTTGGTGCTTTTTTGGGGGGGGGGCAACAGTGGGAGGGCTTCTAGTGTCCTGGCCTCACTGCTGGACCTCCTGATGGCACCTGGTATTTCTGGCCACTGTGTGACAAGAGTGTTGGACTGGATGGGCCTTCGGCCTGATCCAACATTGGCTTCTCTTATGTTCTTATGAAATCAACATTGTCAAGTCTTTGAGGGGGCTACCAAACTCATGTTGTATTGTGTTGGGATAGACCAGAAGGGCTTCTATGACACCCTGGGCTGTGGTGGTGGGAGGAGGCGATTCTTTGGGCAACTGAACAGTTTTGCCACTTTGAAATGGTGAAGGCATCTTGATAAACCCTCCAGCTGTCCTGCTCTTCCTCACTCTGGTCTGCATGCAGGGTTTTCTTCTCTGAAAACTGCTAGCTGGGGGAGGGGGTGATTTTTGGAAGGTCAGCTGCATGCATGGAGGAGAGAGAATCGTACCCACCTGTTCCCCAATGCACGCTGGCTGCAGATTCTGCTTTAGAAACCCAAATGAAGTTTTTCTATTGGAGCGAGGGGAGAGAACGAATGAAAAGAACGGCAATCTAACCTCAGTTCTTTGAAATTACAGTAAAATGTAGCCTCCTTTGCAGCCGGCTGAGGAAAAGGGGAGAGCGTTCATTGAGAGAAGCATCAAAGTTCAGTGGTCTTCGTCAGTGGGGTGGGGGTGGGGCTCCAAACGAGGTGCGTGCACATGCGAAGGGTCCTGTGGGTGGTGGAGGAGAAGAAACACCCCTGGAGGAGGAAGGATTATCCATACATCTGTTGCAGAGTTGCCTACTGTTGACACACACCGCTTTGTGTTTAGCAGCAGTTGCTGCAATGGACAGCTCAAAGTGGTCCAACACATCAGGATGGACAAAACTGGACACTTGATTGCCAATGGAAAAGGCAATTCTCTAAAGGTGTAAGAAAGCCAGCACTGGTTAGTACTTGGATGGGAGACCAGGGTCGCTACATAGAGGCAGGCAGCGGCAAACGCACCTCTTTCAGTTTGGTGTAGTGGCTAGGAGCGCAGACTCTAATCTGGGGGAACCGGGTTTGATTCTCCACTCCTCCACATGCAGCTGCTGGTGTGACCTTGGGTCAGTCACAAGTTCTTTCAGAGCTGTTCTCTCAAGAGCAGTCCTTGAAAGAGCTCTCTCAGCCCCACCTATCTCATAGGGTGTCTGTTGTGGAGAGGTGAAGGGAAACGGATCATAAGCCACTCTGAGACTCCTTCGGCTAGTGAAGGGCAGGGCATAAATCCAATCTTTTCCTCCACTGGCGCTTCCATAGGGGGCTCCTCGCTTGCTGATGGACTCGGTTCTGCAATGAGTTAAGTGGCCACACTGAATATACAGGTCACACCTTGAATGTCACACTCGCCTCCTTCGGTAACTGCAAATGTTAAGTTTATGAGATCCGCATTTTCACAGTTGCTGGGAGGAAATGGATCGAGATGGGCAGTCGTGTTAGTCTGTCTGTAGCAATAGAAAAGAGCAAGGGTCCAGTAGCCCCTGAAAGGCAAACAAGAGCGAATTCCATGGACTAATCACTCTTTGGGTGAAGAAGGACTTCCTTTTATCCGTTCTAACCTGACCGCTCAGCAATTTCATTGACTGCCCACAAAGTCTCCCTTTGTGTACCACAGCGACTTCCTGGAAATGCCTGCCTCAGGTCCTAGTGCAGACAGACATCTCCCAAGCACCCCTTGATCCTTGAGGAGACCTTATTATCTCCCCCACTCCCATCTGAAGCATCTGTGATGTGACTCAGACAGTCCAAGTCTGGGATGAGCTGTTTGTGGATCCAAGATCATGTTTACTGCAAACATACATCCTGATCCGGAGTAAAATTATCATTATTTATGATACTATAGTCTTGTTAAAGTCTTCAGTCCCCTTTACATACAGTATCTTGCTACCGAGTTGCCAGCTCTGGGTAGGGAAATTCCTGGAGATTTGGGGCTAGAGCCTGGGGAGGGCATGATTTGTGGAGGGGAGAGAGCTCAGCAACATATAAGGCTATAAAGTCCGCCCTCCAAAGCAGCCATTTTCTCCTGGGGAACGGGTCGATGTTGTCTGGAGATCAGCTGTAATTCTGGGAGATCTCCTGCTCCCGTCTAGAGGTTGGCAACCCTATATGGTAACTCTTTAAAAGTTACTCTGTAAATTTTATTTCTTTCGTTAGTTTGATCAAGGAAGGATTGAAGGAGGATTGAAATTATTAGCGAAATTCGTGTTCACAATCTATTAATCTGGCATTCGAAACAATCCAGACACAAAGGAGTCTCGTTTTAGCTGCAAGCTAAACGCGTTCAGCCCCCCCCCCCCTAGTTGGCACGTCCCCATCTCTATTAGAAAGCTTCAGGTGGGTAGTCGTGTTGGTCCGAAACAGCAGAACAAAGTTCGAGATGAGTCCAGCGGCACCTTGAAGAGCAACAAAGTTTCAGTCCTGGTATAAACTTTACGAAAGTTTATATCGGGAAGAATATTTTGGAGTCAAACTTTGTTACATTTGAAAGCGACCGCCAGGTGGCGGCAAACCCATCAGTTTTCCGAAATGAAAGAGAAAGCAAGAGCAGAGAAAAGCAGAGAAAAGGAAAAAAAACCTCCGGAAGCTCATTGGCCACGGGGTTACTACTCTCGTCCAATTAGCAACGCCTGCTCCGCCCCTTGCGCCGAGCCAATGGCGGCCCGAATTCTCTAGCCCATGGAAGAGAAAGACCGATCTGTACTCAAGAAGACTACAATTCCCATAGAGCCGTTTTGCACCGCTGGGAAAGAACCCCGGGCAAAGCCTTTCGGGACTCGTAGTTCTCTGGTATTTCTGGGGTGCGGCCAGGTGACAGCGGTAGCTTCTTTAAAGGCAGGTGCTACCACTTGGCGGCTTATGCTCGTTTGCTTGGCGGGGATTTCAAGGCTGGTCTCGTTATTCTGGCTGCTGCTCTGAAGGGGGTAAAGCCTCGTGTGAGGTTCACAGTTTGCGCCCTTTGGGAGCCGCTCGGGTTTTCGTTGGTGTCAAAGGCTGCTGATTCTCTCCCTTTGCTTTAAACCAGTTAACCTTTCTTGGTTTCCCGACTTACGTCTTCACTGTGGTGGGTTTTCTTTCCTCCCTGGTGGGCACTTTCCGTTCTGCGAGGGGCTTTTCGGCTGCAGCTTGAGTGAAAGCACACAGCCCTGAAGTCTATTGGGTTTTATGCAATTAATGTCGTGTAGTATCTACTATATTGTTGGGTATAGGCTTTTGTGTATAAGGCTGGGTATAATTTTGTGTATAATTCTGGGTATAGGCTTTTGCATGCACGCACACATGTGCGTGCATGCCAAAATTTATGCCCAGAATTAAACTTTTGTTTGTCTTAAAAGTGCTACTGGACTGACACTTCTATTGCTTCAAACCAACACGGCTACCCCACCTGAATCTACTAGTTTGGTGTAGTGGTTAAATGTGTGGACTCTAATCTTGGAGAACCGGGTTGGATTCCCCACTCCTCCACTTGCAGCTGCTGGATGACCTTGGGCAAGCCATAGTTCTGGCACAGTTGCTCTTGAAAAAGAGCAGTTTCTGTCAGAGCTCTCTCAGCCACACCTACCTCACAGGGTGTCTGTTGTGGGGAGGGGAGGGGAAGGAAAGGAATTTGTAAGGCGCTCTGAGACTCCTTTGGGTAGTGAAGGGCGGAGTATAAATCCAATCTCTTCTTCTCTATATTGTTGGTCACTGATTTGAGTAGTGGCATAAAATAATGGTGGGAGTATTTTGCTGTCTTATAGTTTAACTTTTAAAACATACTTGTTGTGTTGATATCTCTCAGTTAGGGTTGCCCAACAAGCCTGGAGAAAAATGCCCTGGCTCTTTAGTGGAGCATTAGGGAGGGGCTGTGGCTCACTGGCAAAGCATCTGCTTGGCATGTGGACGGTCCCCGGCATCTCCAGCTAAAAGTATCAGGGAGGAGGTGGTGCGTGAGGCCTCTGCCTGAGACCCTGGAGATCTGCTACCAGTCTGAGTAGACGAGACCTTGATGGACGGATGGTCTGGTTGAGATTAATTGGTGGTGGTGTTGGCCATGAAAAGTTTCAGGCTTCCGTTTCTACATGTTAAGCTTCAACAAAAGAGACAGATCCCCCCCCCCCTCAGGGTAAAAGCTTTCATGAGTGAAAGCTCCCTTTTTTCAGATGACTCGTGAAAGCTTATACCCTGGGGAAATTTTTTTTGTAGGTCTTTCAAGTTCTATAGAGCTTGAATTTTCTTCTGCTCTACTAGACTAGTGGCCCTCAATGTGATGGCTATGGGTACCATGATGCCCGCCAACACCTTTCTGATTGGCTGTGTGGATTTTTAAAGACATTGGTTTGGCAGCAGCTGCCCCCACAGCTCAAGTATCTTCACTGTGTTCTTTCCTCCCTGGTGGGCACTTTCCATTCTGCGAGGGGCTTTTCGGCTGCAGCTTGAGTGAAAGCACACAGCCCTGTAGCCGCTGTTTTGTGGCAGCCATTTTGTGTCTGCTCTTGCAAAAGAGGAGCCAGCCACAAAATGGCTGCCACAGCTTACCTTCATCCAGCCAGGTGCAAGTGGAGGAGTGGGGAATCAAACCTGGTTCTCCCAGATTAGAGTCCACGCACTTAACCACTACACCAAAACTGGCTCTCCATTCCTCTCCCCACAGATGTGGGCTGTGGATTACAAGCGACTGACCAAGAAGATCCTGTAGCTGCTGTTTTGTGGCAGCCATTTTGTGTCTGCTCTTGCAAAAGAGCAGTTTCTGTCAGAGCTCTCTCAGCCCCACCTACCTCACAGGGTGTCTGTTGTGGGGAGGGAAAGGGAAAGGTGTTTGTAAGCCACTCTGAGACACCTTTGGGTAGTGAAGGGCGGGGTATAAATCCAATCTTCTTCTCCTTGGCTAGCCGTCTGACGCTACTAAAGGGGAACCGCCTTCTCCCCCCCCCTTCAGGTATGTTAGCACCCTTACTTTAAGCTCCTTTTATGGCTGATGGATAGCCACAACTTAAAAGTAAAAGTGTTGTTGTTCAGTCGCGCAGTTGAGTCCGACTCTTTGTGACCCCATGGACCAGGTCGCGCCAGGCCTTCCTGTCTTCCGACGTCCTCTGAAATCTGCTCAATTTAATGTTCGTTGCATCTATGACACTGTCTAACCATCTCATCCTTTGCCGTCCCCGTCTTCTTTGACCTTCAATCTTTCCCAGCATCAGGGTCTTCTCTAGTGAGCTTTGCTGATGTGTTGCTGATGTGAAAAATGATAATTTTGCTTTCTCTCTCTCTCCCCCCCCAGTTAAGGGTGTATTGGACTGCCAGAGGAGGAGGCGCTTGGTTAAGGTATGGCAGCTGGGAGCCTTGGGAGGAAACTTGAGGAGGAAGTGGCCTGCTCTGTTTGTCTGGACCCTTTCTTAGAGCCTGTTCTCCTCGACTGTGGGCACAACTTCTGCCAAGCCTGCATTGTCGGATGGTGGGAGGAGTTCCCCACCTACACCGTCTGCCCTCAGTGCCCCGACACCGTTCAGCCGAGAAGTTTTAGGCCCAATATTCAGCTGGCCAAGGTGGTGGAGATGATCAAGCGGCTGCTGCGAGATTTGAGCGCGTGGGAGTTCTGTGCCAGCCACCACAAGCCCTTGAGCTATTTCTGTGCTGTGGAGAAAGCCCTCATGTGCGTGAATTGCGTGGAGTCTAAGGAACACCGGGGCCACAGGGTGGCACTTCTGAAAGATGCCATTGAAGAGTACAAGGTGGGAACCCTTTCTCTTGTGGTGAAGGGAGAACCTGGCTGACTGGAGCTGGAGACCTGGTTCTGTAGCTGCTAGCCCTCTAGTATTTAATGACTGGAATAGGTTTGTGGGTTTTTTTCCCCCCAGGATCATCTTTTAACCATTGTGGGGATCCTAACGAACCGGAGAAAGAAGATTCTGATTGACAAATTGGAAGTAGAGAAGAAGACTCAGGATCTCAGTGTACGTGTTTCTGTGATGAAAGAATCAACAACTAGACTTCATCATGAAACCTTTTGGAGTGTTTAAAAGTGTAAAGAACCATAAAGCCCGTGCTCTTCCCAAGTGGCTGATTCTCCCAGGAGTGGGTTGCAAAGTTAGTCTGGCGTAGCAAAATCAAACAAGAAATCTAGTGGCGCTTTAAAGGCAAATGGCATTTATTTCAGTCTGAGCTTTTTTGGGTCACAAATAATGTATGTAATGTATGTGAAGTTCTGTGAACCCAGTGTGGTGTAGTGGTTAGCGTCCTGGACTAGGATCTTGGAGTCCCAGATTCAAATGGTCGGTGGGTGACCTTGGGACACTTACAGCAGATTCTAATCTGTGAGAACCAGGTTTGCTTCCCCCAAGCCTCCACATGCAGCTGCTGGTGTGACCTTGGGTCAGTCATAGGTTTTTTCAGAGCTGTTCTCTCAAGGGCAGTTCTCGAAAGAGCTCTCTCAGCCCCATCTACCTCACAGGGGGTCTGTTGTGGGGAGAGAAAGGGAAAAGAGATTGTAAACCGCTCTGAGACTCCAAGTGAAGGGCAGGGTATAAATCCAATCTCCTCCTCTTCTTACTGTCTCTCAGACTAATCTACCTCACAGGGAAGTGGTGGTTAGGATGAAATGGAGGATCAGCAAATGATGTAAGCTGCGTTGGGTCTCTATTGGGGTGAGGTGGGGAAGTGAGGTATACATAGGAAAATAATGAATGCTTAAAAACAACTTTAAGCGTTAAGTAGTGTTAACATATGTTTTAAAAATCTGGTTAATCTTTTGAGGCTGTGGTGACTGACGGTGTTCTTGATTTTGACCTGTTTTTATGGACTTGGGGGGTAGGTCCATCAGAATGGTTAGACATTGTGGGAGGCTGGGTGTTGTCCTAGATCAGGGGTCCCCAAACTTTTTTGAGCCCGTGGGGACCTTTTGAAATCTGACACAGGCACAGCCATAAAATGGCTGCCCACAGAGTGACGGCTGCAGGAGGTGGAGTCAGTCATAAAATGGCTGCCGCAACTGAAGTTCAGTCACACAGTAAAGATCTTCGTGCTGTGGTGGTAGCTGCTGCCAACATAGCGTTTTTAAAAAATCTGCACAGCCAATCAGATCATTGCTGGGCAAAAGTCCCACCTGGCCTGAACCACTTTCTAAAAATACTTTGAGGGGACAAGGAACGATGTTGGCGGGTGCCCCTGAGCACCACATTGGAGACCCCGTCCTAGATTTACAATGTTAGGCTCCTGCAGAGCTCCCCTGACAATCTTTCCATATCCTTCCTGCAGAAGAAAGTAGAAGAAGAGAAGCGGAAAATGCTGACTGGATTCCAGTTGCTGCACCAGTTTCTGCTGGATCAAGAAGAGCATCTGCTGGCCAGGATCCAAGAGGTGGAGGAGGAGATTGTGGACAAAAGGAACGAGCACATTGCCAGAGCCTTTCGGGCGTTGTCTTCTGTGGACAGTAAAGTCCGAGTGTTGGAGAGGATATGTCAGCTCCCTGTGGATGAACTCATGCAGGTAGGACTCTGCCCCACACAGGCTGGGCTCTTACCTGAAGGACTGACGGGACACAAACCCGTGTGCATGTTCTTCGTCACATCCTTGGACAAGAGACCTCCCATCCCAGTAAAGGCGTTTGTGGTTGTTTCTGTACTGTGAAGAAAAACACTAACCTGGGGCTTGCTGATTGCCCACCAAGGGGGTTTGTCGTGAAAGGACTATATAAAGTAGAGTGTCCCGACCAGTCATTTCTGTCCTGAGAAGGGGTAGAGGAATGTTCAGTCTTGCGAAGAGGAGGTTGAGGGGGGACAGGATTGCTGTCTTTCAATATTTGAAAGGCCATCATTTAAAGGAGGGCAGGGAGCTGTTCCTGTTGGCAGCAGAGGATAGGAGTCGCAACGATGGGTTTAAATTACAGGTGGAAAGGATATTAAGGTGTGGTTTTTTTTACAGTAAGAGTAGCTCAGCAGTGGAATTGGTTGCCTAGAGAGGCAGTGAGCTCCCCCTCACTGGCAGTCTTCAAGCAGTGACTGGACAAACGTTTGTTGGGGATGCTTTAGGCTTATCCTGCATTGAGCAGGGGGCAGGACTGTATGACCCCTTCCAACTAAGATTCTAGGCCACACAGTTTAAAACTTGCTAGTGGCTGGTGCCCATCGTTGCTCCAACACTAACCTGGGGCTTGCTGATTGCCCAACAAGGGGGTTTGTTGTGAAAGGACTATATAAAGTACAGTGTCCTGACCAGTCATTTCTGTCCTGAGAAGGAGTAGAGGAATGTTCAGTCTTGCAAAGAGGAGGTTGAGGGGGGACAGGATTGCTGTCTTTCAATATTTGAAAGGCCGTCACTTAAAGGAGGGCAGAAGATAGGAGTCGCAACGATGGGTTTAAATTACAGGTGGAAAGGATATTAAGGTGTTGTTGTTTTTTTTACAGTAAGAGTAGCTCAGCAGTGGAATTGGTTGCCTAGAGAGGCAGTGAGCTCCCCCTCACTGGCAGTCTTCAAGCAGTGACTGGACAAACGTTTGTTGGGGATGCTTTAGGCTTATCCTGCATTGAGCAGGGGGCAGGACTGTATGACCCCTTCCAACTAAGATTCTAGGACTGGCAGCCACACAGTTTAAAACGTGCTAGTGGCTGGTGCCCATCGTTGCTCCTCTGACTACTTGTTCTCCTGCCAGCGATACTGAATGTGGTTTACAATGTTAGGCAAGAGCCAATGAAAACTGGCAGTTGAGGATCCCTTCTGCCAGGCCTGCTACCCTCACTAAGCCCCTCCACTGGAAAGGCCCTAAATAAGTAGTGTCAGGTTGCTTAAGTATGTTTGCCTGGAAGCTTAGCGGCTGGATATAAGGTGCAGGCACCAGATGGAAGTGCGCTGTAGGATGATGTAGTCGATGGAGAGGGGGAACCCATTGCGGGATGATGTAGTCGACGGAGAGGGGGAACCCATTGCAGGATAATGTAGTCGATGGAGAGGGGGAACGCACTGTGGGATGATGTAGTCGACGGAGAGGGGGAACCCATTGCGGGATGATGTAGTCGATGGAGAGGGGGACCCCATTGGGGGATGATGTAGTCGATGGAGGGGGGGACCCCATTGGGGATGATGTAGTCGATGGAGAGGGGGACCCCATTGAGGGATGATGTAGTCGATGGAGGGGGGGACCCCATTGAGGGATGATGTAGTCGATGGAGAGGGGGACCCCATTGGGGGATGATGTAGTCGATGGAGGGGGGGACCCCATTGAGGGATGATGTAGTCGATGGAGGGGGAAGGGAGCTGTATCTTCAGGAAGAGGTGGCCCATAGACGGGAACCCCCAATTTTTAGACATCTCTGTGATTACCTGAGATGTTTTGCAGGCCATTTGAGAGCCAGCATGATGAGCAAAGAGTGTTGATCTTGGATCAGGGGGAGCTGGTTCAGATCCCTGCTTAGCTATGGCACTGTCTCTCCACTGTCTTGTATAACCATGAGTAACACCACTGGCAGTAGCCGTGAGGTAGACATGAAGCCTTCAAAAAAGGCTTGGAGTGGAGACTTTTCCCAGAGTTGCTGTGTTTTGCTGCTGTTGAGTGTATCCAGTTCACATACGAGTTTTACCCCCATTTGAAGAGAACATCCCCTACCAAGTTCCTTTGGACGTATATATAAAATAGTCTGCCAGTTATTGGAAAGAGTGTTGATCTTGGATCAGGGAGAGCTGGTTCAGATCCCTGCTTAGCTATGGCACTGTCTCGCCACTGTCTTGTATAACCATGAGTAACGCCACTGGCAGTAGCCGTGAGGTAGATGTGAAGCCTTCAAAAAAGACTTGGAGTGGAGACTTTTTTCCAGAGTTGCTGTGTTTTGCTGCTGTTGAGTGTATCCAGTTCACATACGAGTTTTACCCCCATTTGAAGAGAACATCCCCTACCAAGTTCCTTTGGACGTATATATAAAATAGTCTGCCAGTTATTGGAACACCCAGATGGCCAGAAGGATGCACTGCAACAGGATTTGGGGTGGGGGTGGGTGGCTGTGACTGTGGTGG
>NW_015165317.1:243125-243366 GCF_001447785.1 Gekko japonicus
GTGCAGTTGGACAGAAGACCTGGGTCTGATTCTGTTGAGAATATCCAAAAGGTCCAATTAAACTGAAAGTGGTTAACTGAGTCCCTTGGCCATTGAAAGCACCAGAAAATTACAACTCTGCTTCCACAGCAAAAGACAAGTGTGGACAATCACAACCTGATCAGAGAACAAATGTAAAGAAAACAGTCGTTGAGAGTCTGACCCCCAAATCAAGCAGTCAACAAGACTTGCAAAGAAGATG
>NW_015165317.1:245137-246465 GCF_001447785.1 Gekko japonicus
CACTTCTGAAGGCTACGTTTGGGCTCTCTGGAAAATGTAGTCAAAAGTTGCTCTCCAGTGTCCACTCAAAACAGGGTGTTGCTTGTTGTGCCCACACATGAATTACTGCTCTGGTTCTCCCTTATTTCACCCAGGAGGCACAGTGAGCAGCTGGTTGGCCCCTTTGCTGCCTTTTAATTTCTACTGTGACCACCCCCTCCCGTGTGGTCCTAGAGAGCCCTACTCCTGCTCCCAGGCGCGGAAACCACAGTCGCCTGGGCCAGCTGGGAGCCTCAAGGCTTCTAGATCTTTTGTCAGAGGCTTTCAGCTTCCCACGTTCTCCTCTGCGGTTATCTGCATGCCACTCAGTAAGTAACTCCAGACACTAGAGAAAAATATTCCAGTTTTAGTAAACTTGCTCAAGTTACAGAGAGTGTATGCTGGGCCGGAGCCACTCTTAAGGCACAAGCTATGGCAAATGAAAGAAAGACTAATACTGAACTACATCTGGCTAAAAGCTGTCTTACTGGACATGAAAAGCTTTCTGGCTAGCTCATCAGCTGCAGGTCTGTTGCATGGTTCTTGCTCACAGACTTGAGGAAGTCCATCCCGTGCCAGGCAGTCTGTCGTGGGGGGGATGAAAGACAGTCTCACCTGTTGATAGAATAGCCAGTCTCCTGCTTTCTGAGCGAGGCATGTTTGCAGGCGTCCCTGCCTCAGCCCACAAACCCATTAGCCAATCAGGACATGCTTAGCTAATTGGCACTGGTAGGTTGAAACAATGTAGGGAGACTCCCAAGGAGGTTAACTTAAACAGCCAAAAGCCACAGGTGGATGTAGTTAAAACAAGCACATTGCTTTTAGCAGGCTGGGCCGGGGGCCTGCCAAAACTTACAGCCTAAGAAGAGCAGTAAACCCAAACAACAAAGGCTTAATGGCAGGTATTCCTTACACACACACACACACACACCCAGTTGAGATGTCTTCCTTCATTTGAACAGATATTTGCTCACTTGGTGGAGATTCTAGCGTCTTTGCACCTCAAAACAGTTATCTTTTGCTTCGGAATGGTGGCTTTGTGAGGGAGCTTTCAGTTTGGGTGAAATCCAAGATGGTTTATGTGGCATTTGCTGTTGGGTAGAGGGAATGTGTTCCTCTCACTTGTTACGTACCATGCTCACCCAGGCCCCAGGGGTGCATCTGAGAGCATCTCTGAACTTAAGTATGTTCAGATCCGGCAGCCTTTTAAAAAAAAATGTTGAAAAATAACACATTGGCAGACCTCAAAACTCAAATATTTTGAAAGCCAATTAGAATTTGCTTGAAAATTCCTCTTTCGCTGTGCTTGG
>NW_015165317.1:246497-246744 GCF_001447785.1 Gekko japonicus
CTTGGTATCTTTTCAGTGCATAACTGGTCCCTTGGAATAGTGGGTAAACTAGGTATTCTGAATACATTTGTGTGGTGGTTTAATCTCTGCTCTCTTTTCTTCATCAGATTCTCTGGTATCAGTCTATCAGCCTCAGAGAGGTATGTTTCTGGGATAGTGGCCTACTGATTTATATACTGCTCTAAGGTGCTTTTTCCATGTCTTTCTCTTCCAGTGGTTTCAAGGGGGGGGGGGGGGCCTAACAAAA
>NW_015165317.1:246829-254992 GCF_001447785.1 Gekko japonicus
CTGCTCATATTTCATGGGATAAACATATGGAGCAGAGGTCCGTCAGTGGCTATTAGCCACCAGATATAGATGGAACACTCTCTCTGGGGCAGTGATGCTCTGTATTTTTTGTGCTTTGGGGGCAACAGTGGGAAGGTCTCTGGAGTTCTGGCCACACTGGTGATGGCACCTGGGGTTTGGCCATGTGACACAGAGCATTGGACTAGATGGGCCACTGGCCTGATCCAACATGGCTTCTCTTCTGATTCCATAGTTCTTTTCTGTGACTCTGGAGTCAAATTGGGGGGGGGGGAGCAAGGACACTGAGGGCGAAGCTCCATCCCTTTGCTTCTGGTGGTTTTTAATATGGCATCACCCACTTCCAGTCTGTGTTCCAGCTATTCCAGGTAGGGTTAGGACGCTGTGATGATTACAAAGGCAGTCAAGCACACAATACAAAGCCATTCCTTTCTACTGTTGGTGTGTGTTAAATACATATAAGCTGAGTGGTGCAGTGGTAAAGCACAGGTATTGCAAGGTTTGGCTTAGAAGAAATAATTGGAGATGTGAGGCAGAGTTATGAGAAAAAAATTAAAAACTTGAGATAATTTCAATGCCCACCAAATCAGTGTTAGTTGAATACTGATTCCTACAAGCAGCCTCTAAAAGCTGTCCATTTGTGTCCAGAATCAAGGGGAGGAGCAGGCATTCCAAAATGGGTTTCCAACCCACTCTCATGGAAGAGAGAAATAATGTGCTTTCTGCTCCTTTTGAAAGCTGCACAGAAGAAGAACTAAACTGGAAAAGGAGTGAATTGGTGTAAAATTTGCAGATTTTTTTGGAAGGGGGGAAACAAAAATTTGAGGGGAAATTGAAATGTGTGCAATACTTAACTGTCCTATCAAACCCAAACTGATCTTACCGCCTTAACGTAAAATGCACCTTTAAAACATTTAACATATTAAATTGCAATATTTGACATATTAACGGAATTTAAAAGTTGTTAATGTTAGTTTTCCATAAGCAAAATTGCAGATGTACCCAAATAGTTGAGAGGGAACTGCAAACTGATACATCCTATGCTACTTTAGCACATGTACCTTAATTATTTGCTGTTTAGAAATTAGGGGGGAAAGAGCTAAAGAAAACGCAAGATTTGTGGTAGATAGCATAAAATATATTGCAACTCTTTTTCTGAGCAAGTATCAAGTGTCAATAATATCTACATAGCTATATGTAGTTCCAGCTAGATTACGGATGCCAGCCTCCAGGTGGGACCTGGGAATTCTCTGGAATTATATCTCATCTCCAGATGACAGAGATCAGTTCCCCTGCAGAAAATAGCTGCTTTGGAGGGTGGACTCTGTGGCATTGTACCCCACTGAGGTCCCGGTTCTCCCCCCCCCCCGGCTCCATCCCCAAACCTGCAGGAGTTTCCAACCTGGATCTGACAACCCTAAGCTAGATGCTGTCTTCCTCCTAGAAGAAGGGCTAGAGTGAGCTCAGTTGTCAACGAAACGTTCAGTTTTGCTCTGAGGCTTTGGTGCAGTTTCTGCCCCACCTCCTCATTATCTTTTTTGTCGTTCCTGCAAGGTAGGGCAATAAGCTACTTTTTGTCCAGTTTGTCAGTATATGTGTCACAGTGGTTTGGGCAAGAGAAGGTCAACCACAAGGTACAAAGGACAACAGAAGGCATGCAACAGGTGAAAAGCAGTGAGAACCCTGCATGCTCCCCTCATAAAGATCAGGTATCCTTCCAGGTGCAGGAAAGCATCTTGGTTTAAGAACTGTATATGTTTATGGCATACCCACCTATTCTTGAAAAGCATTTCGTTTTTAAAAAATCATAGTTTTCCCCCTAGGGGACCTCCCCCCAAGTTTGCAATTTTTCTGTTGGAAAGATTGGAGAAGAGTCTTGGATGAAAACAGTTTCCCCCCTGAATTTTCTGTGCCCCTCCCCCGGGCCTTCACATCTCTAAGGGGAACTGGACAAAAAAGCTCCTAAGTTAATTCCAGACTACAAAAGGCACAGCCCTCTGCCCTGACCCAACAAGCAGGCAATTCCTTAAGCTCCCCCCATTTTAAAGCAGAAGAAGAGACTGGAGGCTCAGAGCAGCTTGCAGTCTCCTTTCCCTTCCCCTCCCCACAACAGACACCCTGTGAGGTAGGTGGGGCTGAGAGAGCTTCTTTGAGAACTGCTTGTGAGAGAACAGCTCTGAAAGAACTTATGACTGACCCAAGGTCACACCAGCAGCTTCATGTGGAACAGTGGGAAATCAAACCTGGTTTTCCCAGATCAGAATCCGTGCTTGTAACCACCACACCAACCTGTCTCTCAAGAGACAAGCATATTGGTACCTCAGTGTCCAGCATGCAGAGCTGCCTCTATTCCAATATCTGGAAAGTCCCAGAACTACGCAGAGTAGCAGCCAGGAGGCCTCTTCCCTACAGCAGTGGCCTGGTGGCTCCTCTGCCTTTCCCCCAACGGGATGTTGCTGCATCGCACAATTCCCTGCCTTTGACATGGCTGCCAAGGAAGTGAAGGCCAGAAATTGATAACGTATGGGGCCACTTTAAGACTTCGCTATATTGATATAACCATTGATTCAGGGGAGGAGCTGTGGCTCAGCTTCGCATGCAGAAGGTCCCGGCTTCAATCTCCAGCATCTCCAGTTAAAAGGGTCAAGTGGCAGCTGATGATCATGGAAAAGCCGCTGCTAGTCTGAGTAGACAGTACTGATCTTGATGGACCAGGAGTCTGACTTGATATAAGGCAGCTTCATGTGTGATCTTGAGTTATCCTCCGTATGCAGTCTTGTGAAAACCAGAAGAGGAAGTACATTCCATGCCAGAAACTATCTAACGAGCATGAATCCAAGCTAGTAAGCTGATCTCCCCCCCCCCCATATATTTGCACCCCACTGGTGGCTATGTGGTCTTTATCTTTCTCTGTGCTTGGCAAGTCTATTGTATTTTGGCTGAGGGTTCTATGATACTTCCATTGAAAATGCGTGGACAGACTGTAGAGTTTGGCTGAGGGGTCTATGATACTTCCATTGAAAATGCGTGGACAGACTGTAGAGTGCAGGTCCCCAACCTTTTTGCTCCTCCAGGCACATTTGAAATAATGACAAAGTGTGGTGGGCCAGGTCACAAAATGGCTGCTGCAGGAGATGGAGATAGCTACAAAATGGCTGCTGAAGCTTAGCTACAAAATGGCTGCCACAGCTTACCTTCAGTCACACAACGTAGATCTTTGGTGGGGTGGCGGCTGCTGCCAAAGCGACATATTTAAAGGTCTGCACAGTCAACCAGATCTCCAGTGCTCGATCAGAATCCTTACTGGGCAGAATCCCATCTGGCCCTGCCTACTTTCTAAATTCACTTGGTGGACACCAGAAGAGGTGTTGGCAGGTGCCATGCTGCCCATGGGCACACCATTGGGGACCCTTGCTGTAGAGTAATAAATATTAGCCGCAGCTTATATGTAATGTAGTGGATAAGAGAGTGAGCTGTGAGCAAACAGGTCCCTGATTCAAATCTTGCCTCAGTCATGAGGCAGCCCTTAGAAAAGCCTGCTTTAACCCTTGCATCTGTCATGTTTGGCATAGTGGTTAAGAGTGCCAGACTCTAATCTGGGAGAACAGGGTTTGATTCCCCCACTCCTCCACATGCAGCTGCTGGCACACAAGTTCTCTCAGAGCTGTTATCTCAAGAGCAGTCCTCGAAAGAGCTCTCTCAGCCCCACCTACCTCACAGGGTGTTCATTGTGGGGAGGGGAAGGGAAAGGAGTTTGTAAGCCGCTCTGAGATTCCTTCTTGGAGTGAAGGGCAGGGTATAAATCCAATCTCTTCTTTTTGTCATCTTCTTCTCAAGAGAGAGCTGATCTACTGTGTAAGGAGCCTGTATAGATTACCTGAACATAGAAACATATCACCAACAAATATCTGGCATTAATAATGATAATTCTATCAATGTCTTTGTTATAGGCTTTATTATAAACAATCTTGTTCTTTTCACAAGAGACTGCTACAGACTACAACACACACTAGTCTCTGGTTGTGTGTCACTTGTTACAGACTGCATGCCCTCTTGTTAGGTAAAGGTAAAGGTTCCCTTGCTCGAAAGCCAGTCGAATCCGACTCTAGGGTTGCGGTGCTCATCTCCGTTTCAAAGCCGAAGAGCCAGCGCTGTCCGAAGACGTTTCCGTGGTCATGTGGCCGGCATGACTAAACACCAAGGCGCATGGAACGCTGTTACCTTCCCACCGAAGTGGTACCTATTTATCTACTTGCAATTTCCTGCTTTCGAACTGCTAGGTTGGCAGGAGCTGGAACTAGAGACGGGAGCTCACCCCGTCATGCGGCACACTCAGGTCTCGAACTGCCGAACTACCGACCTTCCACAGCCTGCAGTTCAGTGTCTTAACCACTTGAGCCACCGCAGCTCCATGAGCCAAAAGTTAAGAGAAGTTTTACAATTCTTAGAATTTTGCCTGCTGCAAAGGAAGCATCTTCATTAGCCAAACAGCAAACAGAAACACACACAACATATACACAAGCAGTCAACGAAACTCCTGAAATGTAAAAAGCTTAATCTGGGCATAAAATTCTATCAATTTCTAGCAGGTGTGTTATCCTCCCGGTAGTTCTTACCGCCATCTTCCCCTCTTCTCCCTCTTTGCAAAGAATGTGCTTGTGCATCCCCCCACAACTGACCCTGTCTGAGGACTGCGGAACTTTGGGAGTGGAAGACAGATCCAAGTCTGACCAGGAATCAAGGGAGATTTGAACAATGACGACAGCAGCAGCAAAAGCCCTTGTACGCTGGAATGGGAGAGATTCTTCTGAGGCAGATCTTGCCAGGATCCTTTTGGGAAGTGGTGAAGGAATGGTGCGGGGTGGTGGTGGTGGTTATACTTTTGAAGAGGAACAGTTTACCTTTGGTACATAGGAAGGGATCCGCCCTATGGGCAGGTCAGTTTGGGGTTTTCAAAACCCTGAGTGTGGAGCATGAGAGGATCAGAGTGTCTCTGAATTGTACTGAAGATCAGGTGGGAGATCTCAGTACAGATACTGGTCTTCGGAGGGATCAATGAGCTTTTCTTCTGGCTGAAGAGAAAAGTCCGCCTTAGTTGCTCTCTCCAAGGAAGAGCCATAACTTTCTACTCAGTACTGATTTCATGTCCCTCTTCAGCTTATGGGGATGCAGATGTTGGAAGCTCCTCTTTGCTTCGAGTCAAGGAGGTTGCTGTTGACGTTCTAGGCCAAACTTGTATAATTCAGAGGCGGCCCTTGTTCCTGAGCAGAGTCCCACAGCAAATGAGGAGCTTCCTGTGGAAGTTCTGATGACAGAAGAGGATCCTGGTTGGAGGAGAGAGAGGCCCGCCTGAGATGCTGTTCCAAGATGCAACGCAGAATAGCACTGAATGGGGCTGAGATGATCTTCAGGCATGGCAAAGGTGTCTTTTAAAAGAGAAGCTTCGACTACCCTTTTCTACAATTGTGTACACATGTTGGTGGAATATTTCTTCCCCAGTTAAGATGCAATAAAGTTTTCCATTTCTGAAACGTGTTTTTGTTTAGGTTTGTCTGCTGAAACAATTATGCTATGGCTCAAGTCATCTAACAGTACAGAATGAATCTGAACAATAAAACCCAGGTCCCGTAGGTTTATTTTCAAACTTAAAAACAAACACACACCACCCCCTAATTTATAATCCTTATGTCCTACTCTCTAGCAGACTCAGTGGGTATCCACCCCATGCATGGTGCCAAGGATGGCAGGTGGATTTCTTTGGCCAATGCAAGTGGTGCTTAATAAGGCCACCGTTCCCATGAACTGCTTTTCACCCTGGTGAGCAGGTAAAGCTCTTCAGGAATTGTAGTTTAATATTCTTTCATGGGTGCAGCCAGGAGGTGGTGGGAGGACGATGAGGGCAGGTGCTTGATATTGCAAGGTGTGTGTGTGCGCATGGTGAGGGTTTTGAGCTTGCTGTTGTCATTGTGGCTGCTGTTCCAAACAGGGCAATGGAGTTGCAAGGCAGGAGTGGTTTGTGCTTCCCTGGGGGTGTTGCCTGCTTGGTTTGCCTGAGCCCTGAGTGGAGACAGTCCCTTTCTACTGAGGAGGCAAAACCTCTGTTCCTTCACCTTCGCTTTCAACCCACCATCTTATTCAGATGGTGGAGGAATTTAAGCAGGGCCTCCAAAGAGGGCCATAGCAGTCAGGTAGGGCCTGAGCCCTGAGTGGAGACAGTCCCTTTCTACTGAGGAGGCAAAACCTCTGTTCCTTCACCTTCGCTTTCAACCCACCATCTTATTCAGATGGTGGAGGAATTTAAGCAGGGCCTCCAAAGAGGGCCATAGCAGTCAGGTAGGTTCATACGGGACTAGGTGGTCCTTAATGTATACCAGCCCAAAGTATAGGGCTTTAAAGGTCAATGCTTGGAAAGGCCTAGATTGGGCCCCAAAATAAATTTGGCACCAGTGTCGTTGGCACAAGTGTGGAGTGATATGGCTCCTATGATTCCCTTATGAAAATCTCATATTTTTCACCCAACGTCAACCAAGAATGGGTCTTAGGAGTAAGAAGAACATTGACAAAATTAGATAATCTCTGTTCCATGACACCAGGGTTTTTTTTCCTGGAAAAAGGGGTGCCGGAACTCTCACGAGGGAAATGAAGTTCTCAATCTGTATACAGAAAACTCATGAACTTTTAAGCATTTTAAAAAGAATTCTGTCAAAGAGGTTCTGGACCTCTTCTGGTGCGTTTCCCCAGAAAAAAAACCCTGGTCTGAAGACCCCCACCCCCTCCTCCAGCTGAGACCCCCTTAATTAGTGGGGTCCGTGCGCCTTGGTGTTTAGTCATGCCGGCCACATGACCACGGAAATGTCTTCGGACAACGGAGATGAGTACCGCAACCCTAGAGTCGGATTCGACTGGCTTTCGAGCAAGGGAACCTTTACCTTTACCTCTCTTAGTTAGTGTTTAGTCATTTTAATAGGCACCCCCTTTTATAGCCTAAGTGCCAAGGGGATATGAAATTTATGGAGTCTCATAAAGGCACCTGTGTACAGCCATGATACTGGAAATTCCCAGGGAGAAAGAGGAAGGGTGTGCTGGCATTACAAACTGATTAAGTGCAATCTCCCCCAGATCATGTGATATATTTGTTCTCAAGAACAAAAAACCTTTCAGTGCTAAGCTCCAAGGTATGCCTAATACAATCATCTCTTTTGTTCCAGGGAGTACTTCATCAAGGCAATGTGAATGAACCATTTCCAGCTATCGACAGTTGGGCAACCCTAAAGGGTCACTAATCCAACTCACCCATTGATAAAGGCAGCCTCACATCTGATTGAACCTGGATGGGCCTTCAGGAGTACATTTAAACTCGCCATTCACTTGCAATTCTTGGTCAGTATGCTAAAACCATCCAACAGTCACCCCACCTCAGAATGCCAGGTATTTCCCTACTAATCCTCCCATCAGATTTTGGAAGCAGTTACCTTCAGATCGCCCAGTCAAATTCAAGCTTCATATCTTAGGCCAACTGTATTCCTGGGAACGTGGGTTTCCATGTCTACCTGTGGGACTCTTCCCCATAAGAAGATCATCCCCACTCAGTGGAAAGTTTGCCAGGTTTCCCCACTACCTGAACACACCTACAACTGTGTTGCAGGCTCATTTCCCCCCTCCTCACTGTGTTCTTTGGTTTTTAATTTTTTTAAAAATCATATTCGATATGCACTAAAATTATTTGTGTTTACCATCACAGGCTCTCTCTTCCTTCATAATTTTATTTTGAAGTACCACTACCGAGATCCACCCTGGTGTACAGAGGCTGCAAAGGTCGTGTGTTATGCCTTTCTGGAACCCCTTTAAAGCTAACTTCCCCTTGTCTGGGTCCAGTTTGGGTAACAATGGCAATTTCAACAAATTGAAAATCAAAGGAATTTTAAGAGCAACTCTTAGCTTTCTCTTTTTCCAGCACTTTTTTTTTTTGGTGAACCTAAAAGAAACCTGAGATGGGCCAGGCTAGCCTGATCTCCAAATATCTTGGAAGCTAAACAGGTTTGGCCCTGGTTAGTATTTGGATGGGAGGCCACCAAGGATAGTCGATACAAAGGCAGGCAATGTCAGACCATCTTTGAATGTCTCTTGTCATAAGTTGGCTGAAAC
>NW_015165317.1:256157-256421 GCF_001447785.1 Gekko japonicus
TGCAAGTAGATAAATAGGTACCACTTCGGTGGGAAGGTAACAGCATTCCGTGCGCCTTGGTGTTTAGTCATGACAGCCACATGACCACGGAAACATCTTCGGACAGCGCAGGCTCTTCGGCTTTGAAACGGAGATGAGCACCGCAACCCTAGAGTCGGATTCGACTGTCTTTCGAGCAAGGGAACCTTTACCTTTACCTTTTATCTGGAACTGCATACATACATGCCCAGAAAGCAGGACCAGATAGGGAGGAGAAAGGAACAA
>NW_015165317.1:256437-262149 GCF_001447785.1 Gekko japonicus
GAGGTATGTAGTCGGGAAACTTTCAGAGTCAGATTGCACCCCATTGCAGAGGTTCCTAGGTTTTATCCTTTGCATCAGAAGCCAAAACAATCTGAGACCTCTGGTCTAGCCCTCAGACTCTGGACAATGAATACCAATCAAAGGGTGAAAAGTGCTGGCAAAGTGATAAAAAAACTCACTTGGCATTAGGCACTTTGCACATGCTCCTCATTGCAGTTGAATGACTGGTACAGTGAGCTATAGGGGAGAAGCTGAGGCTGGGAGGGAAGGGAAGTATCATTTTTGCCCCTGGCTCCTCCAACTGGAGCCCTCATGTATGACTTACCTTCCAGAGTGGAGATTCTTCCTTTCGTACATTGAACACAATCATAGCAGCAGAGAGGCTCTCCCTCCTTAATCACCTTGGCGTATCCGGGCGGACAGCTCTCTGTACACTTAGAACGAGGCGGGTTCTAAGGAAAGGAATATGCTTTGTGTTATGTGTGAGGAAAGGAATATGCGTCAAGGAATACGCTTTGTTTTATGTGTGAGTTCTATAGAAACAAGTTAGCCAGTTGAAAAAGTCTCAATGGGACCTACGGTGCAGTATGTATCACCAAGTATTTTTGAATCACAGTGGCATGACAGAGACACTGCTTTGGCTGTCGTGCCATAGCACAGCAAGGGGTAAAGGAAGGGTCCAAGGTAGGCCTGATCAGAGTTGTCCTGAAGGGTAAGATGTCAGAGACATTTGAAGCAGTAGCTCATGCTCAGAGAAGGAGCCAATGTGGGGGAAGTTGGGATGGTGTTAGGACCTTGTTTGGAGAACTTGACCCCTTGTAAGGGAAGAAATCCTTGGAAAGTGCCAGGAGATTGTCCTGGTCTTGCTCAGTTTGCTTGCGTGCTCTTCAGAAGGGCTGGGGCACTGGCCAAGGAGGACACGCAGCCAACCTGCTCCAAGCAGCGAAGAATGGTGATCAACAGAAGGAAAAAGAGCCAGGTGCTATAGAACCCTTTCTTTGTGAACTACAGTCATGGGGCAATTCAGGGCACCTTCCAGGCAATTGCCCAAGTCTTACAAGGATGCCCAAGTGAAGGTTGACTACATTATCCTGATAATCAGCACAAAGAAGACCTGCCGTTGACCACCCTCCTAATGTGCTTTCTGTCATTCTTTCCCGTGACAGTCTTATTCCTTGCACTGGCTGTAAAGTGATTTGATAGACATCATCTCATGTATGTATCTTATGTATAAACTGACATCCGATTACAGTTATAAATGTGAATTCACTGAAAATGTTTTCCCCCTATAAACTTTTGGACGCAGCAGAAATGGATAAACTGACTTTACAATTACAAGAAAAACAAGAAGAAACCTTTGAAAGAAAATTGGCAAGATTCTACAAATGGATTGAAAATTATCTTAGAAAAACTAAAGAATGAACTATGAATTAGAAAGAGGAATGCTACAAGATTAAAGTATTAAACAGAGAAAGGTGTACCAGAACTTGATTCTATATTAACACTGTAAACTAAAACTGAAATAAGAGTATAGACTCCATTGTTGTTATGTTATCCTTTCTTCTGTAGTTGTCTTTTCTATCTTTATTGAAACTAATAAAACCTTAAAAAAAAAAAAGTTTTCCCCGCCTCATTAAAACACCTCGGCCACACAATGGCATCCTGATTAATGGTGAACTTTATCTTCGGAGATGATTGTCTCTCTACACTTCCGACATTAAGTCTAACAATAGAACGATTGGATGTCACCACCCAGTTCACAATGTCATAGTTGACAGCCATGTCTTCATTCTCATTGAAATAAACTCCTTTCATGGAATTATTTAAAAACCTGAAGTTTCTGAAAAATGGGTGAAGCTAAAATTACACAGAAAGCACCAGCAGTTAGAAACACAGGAATCTACACTGGATATTTCAGCCTTGCTTATTCAGAGCTTTAATCTCCTGTGATCCACAGCCATTGCACTTGGCCTCCAGGATCACAGTGTCTTTTTCACCCTGATGGTGGACCAGAGATCCCTTTCTTTTTGTTGGTCTTTAAGGCACTACTGGACTAAAAGTGAAGTTTCTTGCTGACTCTCTTTTTTCTACTTCAGCATTTTGTGGAAGACTAGAGCTGGTATCTATATATAAGCTTGGTTTTGCATCGTAATTATAAGCCTACTGGGTATGATACTGGTACCTTCATAGCACTATTTGTCTAGGCCTAAGTAAATGTGCTTGAGATGGAAGTCATGTGACTCTAGAGGCAGCAGAGAACATATATCCTTCCGCAGCCTCCATTATACCATTTATGGATGATCTTGCTGTCCTTATGCCTAATGTGCATGGAAACACCCTTCGTGCCTTCTGCTGAGGGTATCACCATTCTAAAAAAACTCTCTGATCCTCACGAACCAAATGGATACAATATGGAGACTTGTCCCTGTACCTTTTCCCATAACGTATTGCCTAACTCCTACCTAAGTGTGTTCCCTCCACACCTAAAATTCCCATATACCTCACCCAACGGTGGGTCTCAGGGCCTTCCTGAGCTGCATCAGGAACATCTTTGCCTTGGGAATGTGCAAAATTTTGTTTTCCCTCTATATGTAAAATCTTCTCAGAGTACAAATACATAATTGATCAATTGGCAGTAACTCTCAGAGACAGTAAGAGAAGGAATACCTGCCATGGCTGCACCTTCTGAAGTCCCAGCCTGCCTCCACTCAACATCTGATGAGATCTGGATAAGGAGGCAGCATGCAAGGCATGTACCACCACGTGGATGGAGTTGTAAATACTGTAGCTATCTTGAGACAGGATACTTTCAAGCTCCTCATGGGATGGGGTCTCCAGTACCTCTTTCTCTCTGCACCTTGTCCAGCCTTTCATAGACAACCCATGATTTGAAAAGGTACAACGAAACGCTCCCTTTCCAATTTTTCTGAGAGTAGATAAAAAGGAATTATAATTGTCATATTTAGTCTTTGGGTTTTTCTGGATCAAAAAGGAAAAAGAACCATGGATGTGCTGGATATCCAACAGCCTAAAAATGCACCGCAGGCTGAAATCATGCAAGACTGCTGTGATCCAGACTTTCCCCACAATGGATTTTTCTGTTTTTTCAACGTGTTTGATCATCATTTTCAGAGTAATAATGGAGTGGGAGTCCCCATAGTAAACAACTACGTTACAATTTGTCTCCTTGGAAAGTGAATGTGCGTGGAATTTTAAATTGACGTCCAAATTCAATTCTGGGATACTTTCTGTGAAGGCAACACAGATCCCACTCCTGAGGACCACGGAGGTCAAGGTCCTCAGGAATCTTTCTCCTTGGGCATTGTCTGGAGCCAGGAGACTGATCCACGTCCATCGAAAATAGAGGAGCATCTTCACTATCCCCATAAAATAGTCATCTTGCTTTGGGGCCATCCGGTAGAAAAAAGGCAACTGAGTGTCATTTTTGAGTGCATGATTAACAAAACCATAGCTGATCTAGTAAGGAAAGGAGGAGACTAGTGTTGGCCTTGTAGTGAGGACAAAAGCTTACATACTGGCACTTTCCAGCTGTCCCATTGGTTGTGCTGTGTGCTCCATCAGCCATTGGCCTGTCAACCGCCTCTCAAGAATACTCACATGCCATTGGCTGGATGCTGGATCTGCTCCTCTCCCTCGCCCACTGCTGGTTTGGCCACTCTTCCCTGTCTGAATAAACTGCCATAGCGCCTGTCTCTCCAGGCGAAGATGCTTCTACTGCTGCTTGGCTCCTCCACGGCTGGCTGGCTGGCTACTGAGGTGAGCCACCATCCGTCAAACTGTTCTCTTTGCCCCTGCAGTGGGGCTCACTTTCCCCTCAATGGCTGTTGCTAGGTAACTAAGCTTGGTTCTGTCAGTAAAAAGGCAGGGTCAGGAGGCCCTTTCCAATTTGCGGAACTCATTGGGGCCAATACTGACTAGGCTTGCTAGTTCCAGGTTGGAAAATTCCTGGAGATTTTGCAGTGGAATCTATGGAAGACAGACTTTTTGGAGGGGAAAGGTCTCAGCTGAAAAGAATGCCAGAGAGCCCACCTTCCAAACCAGTTATTTTCTCCAGGGGGAGAGAGATCTATTGTCTGGTGTTCAGTGGTGATACCAGGTGATCTTCAGGCTCCACCTGGAGGTTGGCTACCATAGGCCTGGCAGCACCCTCTGGGTGACTTAATGACACCTGACTGCCATGACTTAACTAGGCCTGGCTGCTTGCTCCTGTTCACCAGCAGCAGTCCCCCTAGGATAGCCAGTGTGGCATAGCAGATCACACTTCAGAGCAGGGTCTGCCAGACCCAGGTTCTTACTGTGGAAGCTGAGTGGATGATTTTGGACCAGTCACAGACTTTCAGCCTAACTTTCCTCACAGGTTGTTGTGCAGATCAAAAGGGGTGGAGCCTGGAGCGGGTGGGGTTTGAGGGGTGGGACCTCAGACAGGTACAATGCCATAGACTCCACCCTACAAACTAGACATTTCCTCATGGGGAACCATTGCTGCCAATCTCCAGGTGATGGCTGGAGATCACTCAGAATTAAAACTGTTCTCCAGATGGCAGAGATTAGTCCCCCTGGAGAACATGGCTGCTTTGCAGGGTGGATTCTGTGTCATTATACCCTGATGAGGTTGCTTCCCTCCTGCTTGGGTCCCCACTGCAGAGAAAGACTGTACTTTTCCTAGGTAGAGGCTGTGGGGAGGGGAGATGGAAAGTTGAAGTCAGAGAGGCAGATAAAGCCGAAGGCGGGGCCCCCCCCCACCCCGAGCCTCTTTCTAGAGCTTGTTGTATTTATTTCCACAACAAATATTATTCCTAGTTATTCATAATTTTCAAAATGCTCACCATTGTGATTATTGTGTAGTGGGTTAGCCGCATGGACAAAGGACAAAAGTCTGCATGGAACACTGCACGCTTTATTGGTACACAACACAAACTAACTCTAACGGCCGTCTGGCCAACTATTTACACCATTGGGGACACACAACTGGGTCCCGTTGGTGGGTTTGAATCTCCCGCCACGGTTCCCATTGGTTCCCCAGTGGAGGGACTAGGAGCCCAGTCCCTATTCTTCCAGAGTCAAGCTCTGGGGTATTCGCTGGCCCCTGGTGGCGGTCAGCAGACACAACATCCCTCCCCTCATAGTTCGGAGTCACCCTAGGGCACGTAGTCCTTTAAATATGATGGGGGCCGCCGTTCCCTGGTGGACCGTCGGGGAGCTTGTACTGAGATCTCTGGGGCAGCTGCGTTGGGATGTGGGGCCCTTCTGGCTCTGCCGCGTCGGCTACCGGGGCCTCTACTGCAGCCGCTGGGGGAACTGGGGCAAGGTTTGGAGGCCCCTCCGAGGAAAAGTCCTGCGCGGTGGGTTCCGGTGTGCCTCTTTTGGGGTCTGGACGTGTTTCCGGACTCACGTTTCCGGACTCTCCGTGCCAGGGTGTTCAGGGAGCATGTGCCACCGGAGTTGATCAATGTGCCTCCGCAGTACCTGCCCGCACTCGGTTGACACCTCATACGAGATGGTGCCCAGGGGACGAATGATGCGGCCCGCTAGCCATTCTGGGCCCCTGCCAAAGTTCCTGGCAAAGACGGGGTCCTCTGGGAAGAACCCGCGAGGTGCTTCCCGCTGCTCTGGCTCGTTCCTTGGCTCCGGAGCCTGATCAGGGTGCAGGTGGTCCAATAGGGTTCTTGGTCTCCAGCCCATGAGGAGCTC
>NW_015165318.1:0-15109 GCF_001447785.1 Gekko japonicus
TTCTTCCCACAATGGGCCTTATTCCTAGTGTCTAATATTTTGAAGCAGAACATGAAGGCAACCCCTCCCTCCACGGCTGCTCTCTAGCACCTGCTTCTTCACTCCTGGAGATTCCAACTGGCTGTGATTCTTGTTGGCCGCTGATAAGAGTTTTTCTCCATATTTTTGTCTTACACCTTTTAAAAGGCATCAAGGTCATTGCCACCTCCTATGACAGTGAATTCTATAAAGTTATTTATTGGGTGAAAAAGTGCTTTCTGCAACCTCCTCCCAATTAATTTCAATGGGCGGCTCTTCTATAAGAGAGCAAACAAAAAAATCATCTACATCCTTTTTCTCCATACCAGTCAACAATATATCTATTTCCCAACTGTGCCATAGAGGATATGATCAACAGAGCTGCAAAATGGAGCTTGCAACAAAGCAAAAAACAAAACAAAACAGAGTATTAAAGTTCCCTAAAATAACTGGAGCACCAGCTGTAACTTTAAGAAAAGAAGGTCCATTGAACTCCCAGAGGCTGTTGAGGGTTGCTAGGGAACCATAACGATCTTACCAAGTCTCTCAATACCTTGGTTTCTGTAAAGCAAAATGGGGGAAGCAGGAGCAGACTAGGAGGCTTAACCAGCACTGGAAACGGTCTCCCATACACACACATCATGTCCCCTGATGGAGGAGGACTTGCTAGGAATGGGCCCAGCAGCCACTACAATCTCCCTTCATTCCTGAGGACTGGAAGGTAGGTAATGTCACTCCGATCTTTAAAAAGGGTTCCAGAGGACTTCCGGTTTTTGGTGACTCGCAAGTGGGTGCACTCCATCATTGCTCTGATGTAAGCGGTCCGCAAACGTGCCGATGGGGAGAGGCCCGAGTTGATCTTGGACCCCCGCAACCCTTTGTAGGAGGGTTGCAGCCTGGGGCGCGAGAGGTGCCTCTCCCAAGGCAGAATACCAAGGGATTGAGGCGCCTCTTTGCCCTGATAGATCCTCACGGCACGGAGCCAGCAACGGCACCTAGAGGCACACACCAGACCAAGCATGCAAGAGATCCGCCAGGACTGATCTTCCCTACTGCTTAAACAAATGCAAGTAAGAAGGGGAGTAAACTTACCATTTAGCGAGCTGCCATCTGAACATCAGGAGTACAGCTGCCCCAAAGCCCCAAATAAGTGGAAGGGGGAAAATCCCCACGTCCAAAGAACTGAGTTAAAAGCAGGAGGTGGGGGCGGCTTGAAAGAGCAGATGTTGATGGAGTGCAGTACAGATTAGCTAGAAAGCAATATTTTCAGACTTTAAGAGACTTTTCAAAACTTCTTAATAACTATAAACAATGACGCAGTGCTCAGAGAAAATGGTGGCAAAAGCGAAACGTACAGGAGCAGTCTCCGGCTTTTAAACCGGAAGCAACTATTGACTTCTCCAAAATTATTGCTGCAGCCTTGAGCCCTCTAGTGGACCAGATGACCGTGCTTAACCAGAAATTTGACACGTTGCACAAGGAACTTCAAGAAACTTCAGCAAGAACAGAGAAGATAACTAAGAAGCTGAAGAAAGTTGATCTTAAGTCCAAGGAGTTTGGACAAAGATTGAGGTGGTGGAAAAGAATAAAATTTCTGAGAAACATCAACACTTCTCCAAATGGAAAATCAGCATATGTCCTGAGATTTAAGAACATTCTGGAGCAGAAAAGAGAGGACCTAAAGGAGATTTAAAGTAAGGAACTGGCCCCCATGGTAAACTTAACAGTGGAAGTGTTACAAAGCGACATGGATATGATATATTGTACATATCCAGAATATATAAAGAAAAATAAGCTTCCCAGGGAAATATTTGTCAAATTCTCAAAAAGGTCAACAAGAGACTTGATTCTGAAACCGACAAGCAGAAATGTTTTGAAAATCCAAGGAGAACAAAGCAGAACCTTAAAAGACATTGCATTTGAGATCAGAAAAAGAAGAAAATACAGAGACTTGGCATTGTTTTTGCAAAAGCATAACACCCCTTACAGATAGATTACACCAGAAGGCCTTATCTTCAACTTCAACAGAAAGAAAGAAAAGATTGACTCTGTTTTTAAAGCAAAAAAAATTCTTGAGCAACAACAACAAGATAAAGATGGACCTGATAAATTGAAGGACGATAAAGATGCAGAAAAAGAAAAAGACGAAAATGAAGAAAGTTCTAAGAACTCCTCGTCGGCTGAATTCTTAGACTCTGAAGCAGAATTAGGGGCTATGGCTCCTAAGCCTCCTAAAAATAAAAGGGAGTCTGAAAAGAAACGTATAGGAAGAAAATAAGTATAATAATGTAACTCTGACCGTCTGATACCTATTATTAATAACATTAAGCTAAGAAGAGTACACTTTAGTCAAATCTGTTTTTGAATGCTCGCTTTATTCTCTACAATTTTATTGAAATAACTCTCATGTATTATTACCGTTTTGATATTAGAGAAATATCGATTAATTCAAAATATGTATTAATGATCTCTTGTTATTCGAAGTTTTAGGTTGTTCCCATCCCCGGACCCCATAGAGGTTTAGTTTAGAAAATGCAAAAATCTTTTTTTAAAAAGGGGAGAGGTTCCAAAGGATATCCTCGAAATTACAGGCTAGTCAGTCTGACGTCAATACCGGGTAAGTTGGTGGAAACTGTTATTAAGGAGAGAATTAGTAAGAACATTGATGAACAAAAACCATTGAGGAAGACTCAGCATGGGTTCTGTAAGGGAAGATCTTGTCCCACTAACTCAGGGGTGTTGAACTCATTTGTTATGAGGGCCGGATCTGACATAAATGAGACCTTAATGTAATGTCAGGTAACGGAGATATAAACTTTATAAAGGACACAAACACAAAGGGGTTTTTTAAAACTTAAAATAAAAACAAGCTTAAAACAGCACTCTTACAATGTTTTGTTTCTTTAACAGTGTCTGATAACTGACACCTTTTGCTCTGAATTATTGCATCAAAATGTCTGTGCTGTTGCAATCTTAAGTATGCTGTTCAGGTGTGTATCTGTAAGCTGCAAAACTATGATGATGCAGCAGCAGCACTGGAAGAAGAAGCAGAAGACAGCCAGTTCCACTGCAGGCCTGATAGAAGCCCTCTGGGGGCATGATCCGGCCCCTGAGCCGCATGTTTGACACCCCTGCACTAACCTGTTAGTGTTCTTTGAGGGGGTGGACAAACATGTGAACAAGGGGGACCTGATTGATGTTGTTTAACTTGACTTCCAGAAAGCTTTTGATAAAGTTCCTCATTAAAGGCTCCTAAGTGAGCTCAATAATCATGGGATAAAAGGACAAGTCCTCTTGTGGATCAAAAACTGGCTAATTAATAGGAAACAGAGAGTGAGTATAAATGGGCAATTTTAACAGTGGAGGGTGGTAAGCAGTGGGGTACTGCACGGCTCAGTACTGGGTCTGATGCTTTTGAACTTGTTCATTAATGATCTGGAGTTGGGAGTAAGCAGTGAAGTGGCTAAATTTGCGGATGACACTAAATTGTTCAGGGTGGTGAGAGCCAGGGAGGCTTGTGAGGCACTCCAAAGGGATCTGTCAGGGATGGGCGAGTGGGCGTCAATGAGGCAAATGGGGTTCAATGTGGCCAAATACAAAGTGATGCACATTGAGGCCAAAAATCCTAACTACAAATACATGTTGATGGGGTCCAAACTGGCAGAGACTGACCGAGAGAGAGATCTTGAAGTCGTAGTAGATAACTCATTGAAAATGTCGAGACAGTGTGCAACTGCAATAAAAAAGGCCAACACTATGCTGGGGATTATTAGGAAGGAAACTGAGAACAAACCAGCCAGTATCATAATGCCCCTGTATAAATCAATGGTGCAATCTCATTTGGAATACTGTGTACAATTCTGGTCACCACACCTCAGAAAGGATATTATAGCATTGGAAAAAGTGCAGAAAAGGGCAACTATGTCAGCAAGCTGCCAAAGAACTCTGTGTAACCTTTGTACACCCCATCTCTGCCCTCCCTGGTTCTTCTCAAACCCCACTGCGCATGTATGCTACCCGCAGCCTGCAATCTGCATTCCTTTCTGTATACGCTAGTACTGCTTTGAAACATGCTTATCTACAAGTTCAAGATGGAATTGGATAAACATATGTAGCAGAGGTCCATCAGTGGCTATTAGCCACAAGGTTTAGATAGGAAGTGATGCACTGTATTCTTGGTGCGTGGGGGGGGGCAACAGTAGGAGGGCTTCTATGTCCTGGCCCCACTAGTGGACCTCGTGATGGCACCTGGTATTTTTGGCCACTGTGTGACAGAGTGTTGGACTGGATGGGCCATTGGCCTGATCCAACATTGCCTTCTCTTATGTCCTTATGTACTGGAAACTCACTATCCACACAACTTGGCTTGGCCCAGTTGTGGTGGCCTCCATGCAACTCAGCCTGGCCAGACCCACCAGTGGTGTCAGCTAGCTGCCATTTTCTGTTGCTTCTGTCCTTCCCCATTCCCGCTTCCTCGCAGCTCAGTAAACATTGCCTCAGAGACCATGGGAGCTGGCTCGGCTAGGCGGCGTTATCAATCTGGCCTTGTCAGGAAGGGAGGGCTTGCGGACTTCTGGTTTATGGCGGCGCACTAGCAGACTCACCTCCCGGACCTCCTGGGGGTGAAGCTGCACTCCAGCTGAAGAAGGGGGTGCGCAGGCTTGCAACCCCCCCAGGAGCCCGGCGAAGGGACCGGCGAAGGGGCCCTGACCATGGAACTTTTAAGAGGTCACCTCTTCGATGGTGGAATGCCGGAGAATTGAGGCGCCTCTTCGTTCCGACGGTTCTCCGTGCTGGGAGACCGAATGGGCTTAGTGACGCTGACCAGGGCAAGTGCAGGAGATCGTGCAGCAGAAATGAAATGAAAGCAAGGTCAAACAACCAATTATGAACGTGAGTCAATTCCAGCGTTTTGTAAAGGGAAAAAGATAGCTCCCCACCCCACCGAACGGGAAAAAAGCGAGCGGGGGAGGGACACCTCCCATGCACATGAACTTTTGAGTGATTGAGGGGGGAGTGGAAGAAAACGCGAAAGAAACTGCCTAGAAGTACTTACCAAAGTGAATCTAAGCGGTCAAGCGCACATTCAGAGACTTTTTAAAAATTTGCGAAAGTAAACTAATGATAAAGATGGCGGCGAAGGACAGAGAAAAACTTTTGAAAGCGAAAGGGTCTGAGAGCCCGAAACCAGAAGTTACCAGTGAGGTGGCAAAGTCTATAGCAGATTACATGCGCCCTCTGCTGGAACAGGTGAATAACTTCAAGGAACAGATGTCTATAGTGACTCAAAGCATTACTGCACAACAAACCCAGATAAACGATTTGATACAAATAATGAAGCAAGATGCTGAGAAGGTAAAGGAAGTGGCTGTAACTACACAGAAGGTGAAGAAAAAAGTGCAAAAGCTGGAAAGGAAACAAATCTCCATGGAAGATCAACTGTTGCAAGTCCATATAGAAAAGGCCAACATGATACTTCGTTTCCAGGGCATGCCAGAGAACAGAGGGGAGAATCTTAAAGAAGTGATGAGTGAACTGCTAGCCCCAGTGACAGAAATGAAGGCGGAAGCGCTGCTTAATGACATGGATGTGGTCTACAGATCATATTCAGGCTACATAAATTGTGGTAAGATTCTCGAAGAGGCAAGTGAGGGATGCAATCCTGAAAGCGGTTTCTGGAACACCCCTGAAAGCGGGGGGAAATACCATCAGAATGCTAAAGGATATTCCATTTGAAGTAAGACAACGGAGAAAGAAGTACAAAGAGCTCGTGCTTTTTCTTCAGACAATTGGATATAAATGGCTATTTCCAGAATGTGTCACTTTTAAGATCATAGACAAAAAAGAAAAGATTGACTCTGTTCTGAAAGCTCAAGAATTCCTAAGGGTTCAGCCGGGAAAGCCAGAGGATGGGGAAAAAGAAGAGGACAGTAAATCCAGTGGCGAGCTAGACTCTGGCTCTTCCGGAGAGGACTCTCTGTCAGAGCAAGGGGCAGCAGCCCCAAAAAGTCCTTACAAGCTGCGGAAGAGAAGGAGAAAGGAGAAGTAAAGGCTGAAGGACTCTGAAATGTGCCTTTGAGACTTTTGTTATGGGATGATCGGGGGTACTGTTTCTAGACAGTTAAAATTAAGCTTTGAAGGAAAACTGTTATAAATGTTTGACTCAGTTTATAAAGGGATTAATGATGGGAAGACTTAATGTAACTAAGCTAGTTGGAGGATCTCCTCTCTTGGGCTTTTAGTCAGTAATGGCAGCTTTACTTTATCCCGTATATGTAGTTTCCCTTCCCTTTTATTCTGTTGTAGTATTTGTAGTGGTAACAAATAATTAAAAAATCCCCTCCGAGGGGGCCCACCCCAAAAAAGGAAGGGAGGGCTTGCGGTCCACCACTGGTGTGAATCTTTCTGCTCTCAGGGGCCCTGCGAGTCTCCTGCTCATTGGGTGCGTTCAAACGGAGGCTTTCTGCCGGCATAAACTGCACCGGTTGGAACCAGTGCAGTTTATGCCGGCAGAAACGCGATCAGACTTACCTCCATTTTGCGGTTCCCATCGATGAACGCCCGGTCACACGCTGCGGGTGTTGGCGAGGGTTTTTTTTTTTTTTTTTAAACCACACAGCTTGCGCATGCGCAAAGGCAACCCTTCCCAGAATGGCGATCTTTGCGCATGCTCAACCCCCCCCAATTACATTTAAACTTTAAAGGTAAGGACTTACCCTTAAAGTTTAAAGCCCAACCTGGCCTCCCTGTAGTCCCGGACTCCTCCGGATAGGTGAAGTAAGGGCTTTTTTTTTTTTTAACAAACGCTCAGGGCAAAGCTTCACCTGAGCGCATATAGCTTAGTTTTTTTTAAAAATGGTGGGGGAAAGCCGGAAGCCTCAGGCTTCCGATGGAAATGGCTGTGCAACGGTGGAGAGCGATCAGACGCCGGGTACAGCGTTTACAACCGTTGCACTCAGTTTGCCACCACTTGGGACCTAGTGGCAGAGTGCAACAGTGTAAAGGGCTTTACACCGATTAGGGACAGGAGGCAGATGTTCGTCGTGTGAACGCCGGTGAGTACACCGGTTGGAACCAGCACCCTAACTGATGTAAAGCCCCTGTCTGAATGCACCCATTATGTAACTTCCCGCCGGGATAATTCCCGCGCGTGCACGCCCGAAGTTCATTTGCTTAGCTATTCGCCTCGTCCAGCTATATGTACGGATGTTCCTGCTCTATAGTTATTCCTAACAATAATCCTGTGGATATGGTACTGGTTTTGTACTCTAATAAAGCATAACGCTTCTTAGGAAACGTGTGTGAAGAGTTACTTACTGTGGAACCTGACAGAAATTGTTAGGAATCCTTTTTTCCTCCATCGAGCCGAGTCTCTCATGAATGAGATGAGTGGTCCCAGTGGGCCAGGGGTCGCTACCCCGACAACCTCGTCAGTGGCCACCCCAGTCACAATGACGGTGCCTGCCCCAGTCACGTTGGCACCTACACCGAGCACCACGGCGGTGCCAGTGACTCCCCCGACGACAACGGGAGCGGGGCCACCAGTGACAGCGGTGAGCCCAGGAATAGTGAATGCCAATCTCTACGGATGGAGGGGCCACTCCGAGATTGACAGTCTTGTTTATCCCGGTGCATTTGGGAAGAGGAGTAACCTACCGCCATCAAGAGAGGGATTGGGGCCGGCATATGGGCGACTCCACGCAAACTACCTGGTCGTTGCCAGGGAGTAGGAGTCGGGACAGTATCTTTCACCCACGGACTAGCTCGGGGAGCTTTGGAATACCCGCGAGTCGACCCACCTCCTTCCCACCGAGATCGTCAGTGAGTCCAGCTTTGGACGTGGATGGGAGATTGGATGTATTGGAATTGGACTGTCGCACTATTTTGTGTGACATGGGACAATTGCTCCATAACCTTCCAGGAATAGTGGCCTGGGTGGTGCAGAGCAAACTCACCGCCCCTCAAGTTCCGCCCCCCCTCCGCCGCCGCTGTTGCTGGGCCAGCCGCAACCCTCAGCGCAACCAGTGGTTCCAGCTCCCCCCTCCTCCCCCCGCGATGCCACGACTCAAAGACTTGTTGGATGCAATGTTTGATGGCGACCCGGAGAACCTGTCGTTCTTTATAGTGCAGGTGATGAAGTTTGTTGAACGCTGGGCTCACTTGTTCCCCGACGAGGAGACGCAAGTAGATTTCATCGCTTCCCTGCAGGGTGCAGTGATGAGCTGGTATGTGGGGCTCCACAACCTGAAGGCGAGGGAGTTAGAGAGCGTTGATGCCTTCATGTGGGTGCTGCGAGCCCGGTTCGAAGACCGCACGGCTGGCGAGAAGGCAGAGGCGTTCCTTCGGATGTTCAAGCAAGACAAGTTAACAGTCCGGGAATATTCCACTGAATTCCATCGGCAGGTTGCCAAAATCCGGGACTGGACAGATCCTGTGTTCGTGCAGCAGTACCAGTTGGGCCTGAATGCGGAGATCCGAAACACGGTTTTGGGGACCCGAGACCCGCGGACCTTGGATGCGTGGATGCAGGAGACCGAGAGTGCTGAGAGTCATTAGCGCACTATGCGCCTGGATAACGCTGTTGCAGGCGGAAGAACAGCACCGATACATTCCCACCCCAGGGCAAAAGCCGGGCCCCAGGGGCCGTCGGTCAGGGGGCAGCGGATGAAACAATGGCTGTGCCTAAGATGTGGGGATCATGGCAATTTTGCCGCTACCTGCCCTTTGGGAGAGGGTAGAGGAGTGACAGGAAAGGAAGGTGACAAGCGCAGAAGCAACTTCCCACCTAGGAAGAGTGCAGCGAAAGCGAAAGGGCCCTGCGCCCTCCAAGCTGAGATGGAGACTGAGTTGAGCGGGGAGGAGGAAACGGAGCCAGCGGGAAAAGACCAGGTCCTGCTGTAAGTGGCGGGGAGCAGCAGGACCCCACAACAGAAGCGCTAAAAGTGGTGAGCAGCTACCCACCCCTATTTTTCGTGACTGTGACTTTAATTAACCCCGCGTTGGGCACGCACATTAGGGTCCGGGGCCTCATCGATTCAGGGTGCGGGCGAGATTTAACTAACCCTTCCCTGGTTGCTGGCCTGGATGCAGATGTGGGCAGGTTGGCCGAGCCCTTAGTATTTACCCAAATGGACGGATCCTCAATGAAAGAGCCCTGTAAATATGAGACTATACCGTTACGCATAGGGGCTGGGGACCATTGGGAGGAACGGAACTTTATCATGTCTCCGGGGGTCAGATCCCCCTTGGTACTACGGAACCCATGGCTCTACGGGCATGATCCGTATATTTTGTGGGGAGACAGGGAAATAAAGTTCATCTCCCCCAGATGCCAAAGCCATCTCTGGAACCCGAAAAGGGGGCGCCTGGCAGTGACCAGTTTCGTGCATGTTTAGCTCCAGAGGAACTGGAAAAAATCCCTTAGGAATATAGAGATCTGGCTCAAGTATTTGGCGAAGCTGAAGCTGATGAGCGCCCCCCCCATTGCAATTCTGACTGTGCCATAGAGCTGCTGCCGGGGCACAAAATGCCCAAGGGAAAAATCTATGCTATGAGCCCCTGGGAGAAAGTTGAGTTGCGGAAGTTTATTGACAAAAACCTTGCACGAGGTTTCATCCAACCCGCTTCTTCCCCATATGCAGCCCCTGTCCTCTTCCGGAAAAAGAAGGATGGGGGTTTGCGTCTGTGCACCGACTATCGGGGTTTGAATGCTGTCTCCTCTACGAATGCGTACCCAATGCCATTGATCAAGGACCTCCTCACGGAAGTGGCTAAAAGGAAAATCTTTTCCAAGCTTGATTTGCGCGACGCTTACTTTAGGGTGTGCATAAGAGAAGGGGATGAGTATAAGACTGCTTTCAATACTCCTCTAGGACAGTTCGAGTACCTGGTGATGCCATTCGGTCTTCAGGGGACCCCGGGGGTCTTCATGAATTTAATAAATGAAGTGTTGCATGGGTACCTGTTTAATGGGGTGCTTGTTTTCTTGGATGACATTCTGATTTATTCCCCCAACAAGACCTCCCATGTGCAGTTGGTGAGAGAGGTCCTCAGAAAGTTGCACAAGCACAAACTGTTCGCCAAACTGTCTAAGTGCGAGTTCCACAGAACAGAAATTGATTTCCTGGGCTACCACATCTCCCCGTGGGGCATAGAAATGGACCGGGGGAAAGTTAAAGACATTTTGAGGTGGGAAACCCCCAGAACTCGCCTGCAACTCCTAAGTTTTTTAGGGTTTGCCAATTTCCATAGAAATTTTTTGCCGAACTTTGCCCAGGTGAGCTTACCCCTCACTGACTTGTTGAAAATGAAGGGGAAGGGTCCTGAAGCTACTAAGCCAGGGGCTAGGTTCCTGTGGACCCCCGGAATGCCAGGAGGCGTTCGACAAACTGAAAACCCTTTTCACCACCAAGCCCATCCTTGTGCACCCAGACAAAACTAAAAAGTTTGTGGTGCAAATGGATGCCTCTGACGTGGCTATGGGTGGGGCAATTTTGCAAGAAGGTCCGGATGGCAAACTCCATCCCTTAGCCTATGTGGCCGATAAATTCACCGACACCGAGCACAATTGGTCGGTCTGGGACAGGGAAGCTGGAGCAATCTGGCTGGCTCTCTCGACATGGTGGCATTGGCTGGAGGGGGTGAGGGGGCTGTTTGAGGTATGGACAGATCACAAGAACCTTGAAATGCTTCGCACCCCCCGTAACTTAAATGCCAAGCAGCTCCGATGGGCTGATTTTTTCTCTAAGTTTTGATTCACTCTCCACCATTTCCCAGCGAAAGCAAACTCGCTGGCAGATGCCTTGTCCCGCCTCCCGCCGCACAAAAGCCGTCGCAAGGAGGTCCTAGAGTCTATGTTTACACCTTTCCATCTGGGCAGGGTGGTGATGACATGGAGGCAGGCTAAACTTTCCTCCTCTCTCCCCCACCCCCCGGGAGATGGGAGGCCAAATTCGCCGCCGCCTTTTCAGAGCTGGACAAGTGGGAAGTGGAGGTGGTGGGGGAGTTGGCGCTGGGCCCGAATGGTTGTTGGTATAAGGACACAAAACTGTTTGTTCCAAACCTGTTGCGGGGGAGATTATGGGGCTAGTGCATGGATCTAAGCCGGCTGGCCACACAGGTTTTGTAAAATCACTACACCTCCTGCAACACACCTTCTGGTGGCCCCACATGTGCAAGGATTTATCTGTGTATGTACACTCCTGTCAAACGTGCATTATGTGTAGACCCAGAAAGGGGAAGCCCCCCAGATTACTGAAACCATTACCAACGCCAAATAGACCATGGGAGGTTATTTCCATGGATTTCATCACCAATTTACCTCCCAGCAAGGCCATGACAGTAATTTGGGTGGTTGTGGATTTATTCTCCAAGCAGGCTCATTTCATTCCTTTCCCCCCCCCCCCAAGCACCAAGAAGACAGAGCATCACTTGCCCCAGAGCCCCTAGCTATACCTTGTGGCTAATAGCCACTGATGGACCTCTGCTCCATATGCTTATCTAATTCCCTTTTGAAGCCGTCCATGCTTGTAGCCGCCACCACTTCCTGTGGCAGTGAATTCCATGTGTTAATCACTCTTTGGGTGAAGAAGTACTTCCTTTTATCCGTTCTAACCCGACCGCTCTGCAGTTTCATGGAGTGCCCACGAGTTCTTGTATTGTGAGAAAGGGAGAAAAGTACCTCTTTCTTTACCTGCTCTTTCCCATGCATAATCTTATAAACCTCGATCATGTCACCCCTCAGTCGTCTTTTCTCCAAGCTAAAGAGCCCTAAGCGCTTTAACCTTTCCTCATAGGGAAAGTGTTCCAACCCTTTTATCATTCGAGTTGCCCTTTTCTGCACTTTTTCCAAAGCTATAATATCTTTTTTAAGGTGTGGTGCCCAGAACTGCACACAGTATTCCAAATGAGGTCTCACCATTGATTTATATAGGGGCATTATTATATTGGCTGATCTGTTTTCAATACCCTTCCTAATAATCCCCAGCATAGCATTGGCCTTCTTTATTGCAGTCACACACTGTCTCGAATTTGTCTCAAAGTTTTGGGGTGAGCTCCTGGAACTTATGGGCATTGAACGGGGACTGAGCAGCGCTTATCATCCAGAGACTGACGGCCAATCCGAGTGGGTTAATCAAATCCTTGAACAATATTTGAGATGCTTCACAAACTTCCAACAGGATGATTGGACGGACCTACTGACTCTTGCTGAATTTTGTTATAACAATTCCTACCACACCTCTACCGGAATGTCACCATTCAAAGCTGCTTTTGGTTATGACAGCCCCCCGATCCCATTTCTGACTTCCACTCCGGGGAAAGGGGGGAGGCGTCTGAGTGTAGCTCTGCTTTAAGAGAGGCGTGGCCCAAAATCTGTGAAGATTTAGACATGGCTAAAGCTGCTTACAAACATCAAGCGGACAAGAAGAGGGTGGAGGGTTGGGTGCTGCAGCCTGGGAACTCTGTGTATGTATCTACTAAGAATCTACGTCTTTCTCAGTCTTGCCGGAAGTTAGCTTGGAAATACATTGGGCCGTTTAAAATTGTAAGGTTGATTAATGAGGTGACAGTTGAATTGGACTTGCCTAAGAACTTACAAAATATCCATCCAATTTTCCATTTCAGTCTACTGAAGCCTTGCCCAGCATCTAATCCCTGGCGCCCGGAGCCGACGCGGCCACCCCCCATTCTGGTGGAGGGAGAGGAACATCATAAAATATCTGCAATTTTGGACTCTAAAATGAAACTTGGACAATTGTTCTACCTAGTGGAATGGGTGCATTGGGATCCTGAACATCGTGAGTGGGTGGCAGGGAAAGATGTGCGGGCCCCCAAACTCCTGTGCAGATTTCACACTCAGTTCCCAGGGAAACCGGGCAGTCACCTGTTGGATGTGGGAGGGGGTTGATGTATTTTTGAGGGGGCAGGATGTCAGCTAGCTGCCATTTTCTGTTGCTTCTGTCCTTCCCCATTCCCGCTTGCTCACAGCTCAGCAGCTTGCCGTAAACATTGCATCAGAGACCGTGGGAGCTGGCTTGGCTAGGCGGCGTTATCAGTCTGGCCTTGTGAGAAAGGGAGGGTTTGCGGTCCACACTGGTGTGAATCTTTCTGCTCTCAGGGGCCCTGCGAGTCTCCCGCTCATTATGTAACTTCCCGCCGGGAGAATCCCCCCCCCCGCGCGCGCTCGAAGTTCATTTGCTTAGCTATTCGCCTTGTCTGGCTATATGTATGGATGTTCCCACCCTATAGTTATTCCTAACAATAATCCTGTGGATATGGTACCGGTTTTGTACTCTAATAAAGCATAACGCTTCTTAGGAAACATGTGTGAAGAGTTACTTGCTGTGGAACCTGACAAGTGGCCACTGTGCAACTGTCGGGCTCAGATTTTTTTTCATGGAAAGTCTGCTAGGGGTAAAAAAGGAGGAAAAGCTGAAGACAGATAAAAGGTAGTTTGGCTAGTAGCTGGGATGGAGAGAAGGAAGCCAGCCCAGCAGCAGTTGCAACTGTCCTAATGGGACTGTCCTGTCCTACCACTGTTAGCCACCACACAACTGGGACCAGCTTGGCACTGGAGGCCACCATGAAACTCAGTCCAGCTGTATGCTGGAAGCCACCATACAACTTGACCAGACTTTTCCTAAGGAGAGGCTGCCAGGAGAAGGGAGGAGGGAAAGATGAAGACAGAGACAGATAGGTAGGTTGGCTAATGTATGAAAAGGAGAGAAGGAAGCAGGAAAAGAGGATATGGGGGCTACTGGGAGAAGAGAACGAGGAAATAGTCCTAATGGGACTGTCCTGTCCTACCACTGTTAGCCACCACACAACTGGGACCAGCTTGGCACTGGAGGCCACCATGAAACTCAGTCCAGCTGTATGCTGGAAGCCACCATACAACTTGACCAGACTTTTCCTAAGGAGAGGCTGCCAGGAGAAGGGAGGAGGGAAAGATGAAGACAGAGACAGATAGGTAGGTTGGCTAATGTATGAAAAGGAGAGAAGGAAGCAGGAAAAGAGGATATGGGGGCTACTGGGAGAAGAGAAAGAGGAAATAGTGTGGGGAAGGGAACACAGGGGCAATGAGATGCCCCCCCAAAAAAGTCCTTGCAGGTTCCCCACTTGCATTTTTATAAAACCCTGTAATGTCTTCATCTTTTCCTACCTGTGAGGTTTTGGGCTAATGCATTCAGAGGAGTTGGGTCAAGAATTATACCTGTGGAAAGGGGTGGCCCCTCAGACTATACCAGTCTCTGTGACAACTTTCCCCGATCTCAAATTTGTATCCCAGAGACATGTTTGTGGTGGTTGGGTGGGTGTTTATAGACGACTAGCAGTAAAGCCCGTTGTGAAAGCAATAAAACGGGATCTAGAAAGAGGCTCTGGGGGAGTGCTCTGGCTTTGGGCAAACAGTGTCAATTTGCTGTGGTGACCTCAGCAGGGTATAATGACAGAGTCCACTGATCTCTGCTTGCTGAAGAGCAGTGTGAATTGTGAGTGATTTGTAGCCCTCACCTGGAGATTGGCAGCAATTGTTACCCAGGACAAAATGGCTGGTTTGGAGGGTTGAGTTGGCAACCCCATCTCCTTCCCAGCTAACCATCAACCTACCATTATCTGCCCCTTTGACTTCAGCTGACTTCTGCCCTCCCTTCTGCAGAGCAGTTGTAATTCTGAGTGCTCTCCAGCCCTCACCTGGAGATTGGCAACAATGGTTCCCTATGTGGGACTGACTGGTTTGGAGGGTGGAGTCTATGGCAGTGTACCTGTCTGAGGTCCCACCCCTCCTCAAACCTCACCCTCTTCAGGCTCCATCCCTCAAATCTCCAGGAATTTCCCATCTGGAGTTGGCAACCCTATCAGGACTGGCCCCAATGTGTTTTCTCCCAAAGGCCAAAGTAGGTGACAGGACCAAGCTTAGTTGCATACCAACAGGCACTGAGGGGAATGTTGGGTTGCCAGCTCTAAGGAGGGAAATACCTGGAGATTTGGGGAGTGGATTCTGTAGAGGGCAGCATTGGGCGGGGGGGGGGCGGAAGGACTCAGCAGGTATAATGTCATAGGGTCTACCCTCCAAAGCAGCCATTTTCTCCAG
>NW_015165318.1:15700-35016 GCF_001447785.1 Gekko japonicus
TGTCCCCTTGCAAATAAGGTGGGTTTTTTTTGTCCAAGTCTCTGTGGATGCGCATGCGCACCCAACGGAGCATGCGCATTTGTCATGTACACAAAAATAAAAAACAGTTTGCCGCGGCGGCGCTTCTTCATTGTGCGCCGGCTTGTCCTGTGATCGGCACCTCTCCCTTGCCATGGAACCTCCACGGTACCTCCACAGGACCTCCACAGGAGGTCTGATCACGTAACTGCGCAGTAGTTTGCCCCAGGGCAAACAGCCACGCTTCTCCTCTGCAGTTTCCTGCCCGTGTGACCGGGGCCTGTCTTAAGTTTTACAACCCCCCCCCCAGCCTCTGCCTAGGGAAAGGGCAGCTGACATCATTATCCTCTCCCCTATGAGGTATGTTATGCAACTGAAAATTCCAACTGCCTTGCGGGGGGGGGGAGTTTGAGGTGTGGAATGGAGTGAAGTCCAATCAGCTTTCACATGCAAAAGACCTTGAAACGCTGGGCGGGACTGCACAAAGCAGCCAGTCAACCCAGCCAGCATCTTCTGAGTGGCAGTTCTTCCGGCCAAACACTAAAGGGGCCAAATTTAGAACGTTCAATATAGAACGTTGCTATTCAATTATAATAAGGGAGAGATTCTGCTGTAGAGTCTCTGTGGCCTCAAAGCTTTCATAGTAATGACTGAGCTTTCTTTTTTTCTAGCTATGAAAAGTATTACACTGCAGGGAATAGCACATTAGCAGCCCACTGACACTCTGCTACACAAACAAAACCCCAACCAGTGTAAAGGCTTTAAAGTGGTGCTTAAAAAAACCCACTAACCTAACCTGCTCTGCAATCACCCATTAATAAAATAAGTAGCTGTTTGCCCAATGCACTTTTCTGCCCACTGGGCTGTGCAGAAGACTCTCTGGGCTAGAGAAAAAGATTCTGCTATCAACGTGTGTGATCTCCAGACAAAGATACACATTAACTTCTGTGGGAAAATTTAAACATGTACTTCGTTCTCTCTCAGAACTGAATACTGCTTTGATTTTGATGCATCATGAATCCAATGAATTCTCTCTCACACAAAAACACACACTTTAGGAAAACAAACAGAAAGAAAACATTATTCCCTGGGTCTGGTCAGAAAGCAGGTGATGAAGCACCCTTGCTGAAGTGAAGCAGGTCTATGTCTGGACAATTATCTGGATAGAAAGGTAAGGTTAGGGTTTGGGGGGTTGACCAGGCAACAAGCTTGTACAACCAGGCACCCCTCTGCTTTTATTGGCAGAGCTGTGTGCAGCAACGGCCCTCATCAGAAGGTAAAGGGGGGTTTTCCTTTTTCTTAACATTTTCTGCATAGTTGAAGAGTCAGTCTGCCAAGTACAAAGAAGGAAGAAGAGATTGGATTTATTTCCGCCCTTCACTCAGAGTCTCAGAGCGGCTTACATTTTCCCCTTCCCCTCCCCATAACAGACACCCTGTGAGGTAGGTGGGGCTGAGAAAGCTCTCTTCAGAACTGCCCTTGAGAGAACAGCTCTGAGAGAACTTGTGACTGACCCAATGTCACACCAGCAGCTGCATGTGGAGGAGTAGGAAATCAAATCCAGTTCTCCCAGATTAGAATCCGCACTCCTAGCCACTACACCAAACTGGTAGAAGCTTCTGCCTTGTCTGTGGATGGCCCAATTTCACCACCTTCACCAGATGGCATGGAGCCACTAAGTCTGCTATTATCAGAGAACTGTTAACACTCAAGAAGAAAAAAGCTCCATCAAATAGAGAACAAGCTTTAGCAGTCATGCTCTTAATGTATTTCAGTTTCTGAACTTTGACCTCATGCTGTCTTCATATTTTCAAGTTTATGACACATACTCTGTTTAGTATAGTATACTCTAGTACATATCTTATCTTCACAAACCTCAAAAGCGGGTTTATACATATTATGTTTGTTCAGTTTGATTTGTGATTTCATAGCACTACTCCCCTATACAAATTATAACCTTTTCTAAGAATTAAACAATTAACAAACCATTAGCAAAATCTGAGATAAAGTTCATAAAAGAACAGAAACTAAGGGCACAGCAATACATATAACATCAATACAAAGTGAAATGCTGCATAAGTTCACACAAAGAAATTAATGCTGAAATCCAATTTCCATGTTGTTTATAATTCTTGTATTTCAACAGATGGACATCATCCAGACACCAGAGTGTCAACAAGATGTACAGAACGGGACGAACTTCTCGAATTTTGCCGTTCGTTTCGAGAACAATCTTTATCCAACTTCAATTTCCAGTGGTCCTTTCACAGTCTAATTCACCACTAAGGTATCCAAACATTCAGGAAGGCTTCTAACAGCTCTTATCACCAACCATTATTATTTCACTATGGACAGTAAGTCCATACACACCAGACTAGGCATTGCTGCAAGATGTCCATATTGATCTCTGGCTCTTCCACCCACTCCTCTTTAACTAAAACCCTGAGCTCAAATGTTCCATTTGTATAGGAATTTGGGATTAGACATTCCCACTTCCACATGATTGTCATCTTTTCAACACTTGGGAGGCTTCTTATAGCCCAGTCCTATGGCTTCTTACTCAAAAATAAATCCCACTGAGGTCAAAGGAATGTATTCCCAAGTAAATGTACATCTGATTGCAACCTCAGTTACAGAATATGTCCCAGGCTGAAACATTATTACTGCCACTAATGAGATTGTGGTTTTAGGTTTCCCAAATGCAACCATTGTTTATTCACATAATGCTACATTGGACAGACGTAGCCCGTCTCTTGCAACCAGAATCTCAGTCAGTAGTCACCTAGCCTCCAAAACAGGACCCACATAAATTACTGGGTATCCAATTCAATTAAATTTAATAAATGAAGTAAATGAGAGCATAGTGCCAAGCTCTAGGCCAGTACTCAAGATGATGACTAAGCCCTAAGCCAAGACACACATAAATACATGTTGGGACACAGACATTGAACCACTGTTAACTGCTACACTGGCACCGAATTGGGAGGTGTCAGAGGAGTGCTGTGGGTGCAGCTGGATTTAGCAGCTGGATAGCCTCTCCAGACCTGGGCATAAACCAGATGTCAGCGTAAAGTTATACTGCCAAAAACCCAGGGATAGCCCATAGGGGCCAATGCAAGAGGAAACATTGAGTGGCCCCGACACTGCTCCCTCCTGCCAAGCACTAGCATAGCTTCGGATGACAACTACATCTGCAGCCAATCAGCAGCTACAATGACCAGAGTGGACCCTGCTGCCTCGTTGTAAGGGTTTCCTCCTCACTCGTTCCACATCACTGCTGGTATCTGATAAGCCAAGCAGATCGCCCACCGTGGGCAGGGTGGGCTGGGGCTGGAGGTCAAGGGCTGCTGGACAAAAAAGCAGATGGCAGTAATAGGCCCCTTGGAGTGCAAGAGGAAGATGCTGCAGGGAGGCTTGTGTCAGCTCGCTGCCATAGGAGTTGTGGTGGGGGAAGGGATTCCTTGGAATGTGACTTTCGCTTTCCTGCTGTCTGGGTGATGCTCCCTTATCTGTATAGCTTATGTGTTTGACCTTGGTTCCCACCTGTAACATCGTCTGCTGGGAACGGGGGGGGGGGGGGCAACAGAGAGGGGGAAGCCGAGGAAGAGAGTCCCCCACCTGTGGAAGATTGGGAAAATAGGAAGAGAACTAGCTCAGTCCTGGAAGGCAAACCTGGTAAGGCAAGATTTGGGGGGGAAAGAAAACCAACATGACCACTACTTTTGAATTAGGTTCTGGAATTGGGAGATCCGGTTCCGGTTTGCTGAGAGGGGGTGCGTGTGTGAGCTACTCCTCATGCACTGCTCACCTAATGCTCTGTAAAAGTGCTAGTTGCAGCTACTCAAGACCCTCCCAGAGAGAGGACCTTGGCAAGGGACGTTGGCATCAGGTGGTTAAGAGTGGCGACCCTCATCACCATTGTTGTGTGTCCCGAGGCGTGGAGCATTAGGAGCCCCGACAAGAGATTCGCCGAGCTACAGACAAGCCCAAAAGAGAAGCAGGGAAAAAAGGAGTCGAAAAGAATACAAGATAAGACCCAATCCAAATAAAAATATATGAGACAACCCAATTGCATAAAAAATCCATTTACACTGAATTGACAAATAAACATTTATTAGAATCCAAAATTTTAGCTATGGCATCAGGCACAAGTGGCAGCAGAAAGGGCTCAATACAAAGTTACTATATACTGACAGACTTACTGAAAATTAACCAAATAAACTTTAGATGGCTAATACCAGAAGGATTCTATTTGAATATAAAGGAAGAAGGCAAAGGTTAGACTCGATTTTTAAACTAGAAAACTTTCTAGAAAGGAATGGGGAGGACCTGGGATGGCAGAGAGAAGATGAAGAAGGAGAAGAGAATGAATGAAGCAGAAGATCCTAAGACTGCACAAGAAATAGAGAAAGAAAAAAAGGCAAAGGTAAAAAAACAGAGAAAGAGACAGGAGACATCACAGATGTTAACACGATTCCAATATAGAAGCAAGAAAAACCAATACAGAGGGGGAAATGGAGCACACTAAAAAATTTAAAGTAATATCGATAAATGCAAACGGGCTAAACAGCCAACAAAAGAGAAGACAATTTTTTATCAAATTATAAAACTACGAGTGGATGTAGTTTGCTTACAGGAGACACACATTTAAAAAGGAGATGAGAAATATCTAACCTGCAAAAAACTAGGAACCGCCTTCAGTGCTACAAGTGATAGGGGAAAAAAATGGGACGGTGATCTATGCCAAAGAACATTTCAATCCACAATTAATACATACCTCAGAGGATGGTAGAATAACAGCAATCACTATTACAAGGAATGGGATTGATACATTAATTATAAACATATACGCACCAAATCAAAACCAAGAAATTTTTTTCCAAAACCTAATACAGATTCTTTCGATCAAGAATTATAAAAAGATATGCATAATAGGAGATTATAATGCAGTCTTCGACCCAGAAATGGATAGGAAGAAACAAAGTAAAAATACAAAAGCAGGATTGAAGCTACATAAAACTTTTTTACAAAGCGCAGATGAATATTATCTATTAGATGCATGGAGAACACGTAATATAAATAAAAGAGACTTTACATTCTACTCAAATAGACATGACTCATGGTCACGCATAGATATGGCATGGCTGAATATAACAATGTTGAGAGAAATGACAGAAGCAGAAATTCTACCCAAAACATTTGCAGACCATAATCCAATACTACTTTCCTTCAAAGAAATACGGAAAAAATATAGATAGATACTAAATAACAACTTACTAAGAGATACCAAATTTGTGGAGAAAACAAAAAGAGAAATCCAAGATTTTTTAAGAAGAAATATTCAGCCAAAAATGTCATTACATACAGTCTGGGATGCATTCAAAGCATATATGAGGGGTCGGTTTATTAGTCAGGATGCATGGAAGAAGAAAGAAAAAAATGTATTGTATGAACAACTGAGTAAAAAAATTAAAAAACAAGAAGATGAACTAAAAAGAGGAGTAAATAACGAAGAGTTACAAACCAAACTGAAACTATTAGTTCATAAAATGAATTTAATACTAACTCAGGAAATTGCCAAAAATATAGCATGGCACAGGTGCACCACTGCTGCTGAGTCTTATGATGGGGATGTCAGCATATCAGGCAAATATTGAGGTTTCTGCTGCCTCAGATCAACATAGAATCTTCTCCCCATCTCCAGTCCCTCAATGCATTGAGCCCATCTAGATCTGGGCTGCAGTACAGGAAGAGGAGCATTTACCCGTTCCTTCCATGCTGTTTTTTCCACTTGAAATACCGGAATTGATGCCTGCCTCACATGGGAGCTTACAATTCAATGACAAATATCCCAGGGTTCCATAGGGCAACTGATTTTATATCATAAAACCATCTCAATGTGTCCACCAATGCACAGGGCCAATATCATGTCATTATACCTTAGTTTATCCTAATTAATGTTATTGACTCCTTCTCCTCTTTTGATGTTATGCCCCAGACACCGCTGGATTCCTCACCACACAGGATGTTTATGTGCACACGCACATCAATGATTTACAATGAACCCTTGTTTGTCTTCTTCCTGAACAAATATTTGCAGCTGGTTTATGCTATACTGGCCTTAAGCAGTCTCTTTCTCTCTGTACAAAAAAAGGTTTAGACATGACAAACTGTTGGATCCCAAGCATTCAAAATAACTCCATGTTGAAAAGCAAAGCAAGGTTTATTTCAAAGCGTTGGTTTAACCAGAACAGGACATTGTTAGGAATAACTACAGGTAACCAGGGAAGGCATAATATAGACATTTGAACCAGGTAAGGACCAATGAGCCCAGTTCCCGCTGGCGGGAATAGAACATACAATTCGCGCCCATCGCATGTTCTATAATGTCAACACAGGTTCAGTTCACATGCTAGATACCCAAAACATTCTAGGCGAAGCTCTCCTCCTACAACCAGCTGCAGGACCTTGGCGAGTTCCGCGGACTACATAACATAACTCAAGCAAACAAGGGGGATGGAGGGGGGGGGTGAAGGATACTACACAGGAACCGGAATGACAATGGCAGCTAGCTGACACAAACGTGGAGGGAATGGACTTACCTGGGGGTAAATAGAATGGGAACAAAGTCATTTTTTAACACAAAGCAAATATTTAAAAAACCTCTGTATAATGTGTGTGTACTCAACATGCTTTAATTGTGTTTGATTACCCAATATTATCCCTGGTATTAAGACAGTTTCATCTCCTTCACCAAGCAATGGGAGGTTTCAGACAGCTTTCACAAGGTCACCTTCCTCAGGAGCAATGGGAATTTATGCTGTATACTGATTTGCAACTAGACACATAGAATTAAGTATTACACAGAAGTAGACAGTGATGTGATGACAGCAACCATCAGTTCATGCTCCCAGTCAGCTGTCACTCTGGAAGCCTTTTCACAAGCCAGTCAGCCAACACCAAACAGCTTCTTCTGGCTCCTACTCTGTGCATTTGTCACATTCTAACCTTCTGTTGGACTGTAGGAAAGTGAGATCTTGGAGACTGTAGTGCATGAAAGTCTGCCAGACTTGGCCCTGCCTGAACACTTTTATGCATTTATTTATTTACATTATTTATAGTCCACCTTTCTCACTTGGGCACAAGGCAAAGTACCCAGAGTACAGACCACAGTCCCTCCCTAATACTTTTTCTAAGTAACTTTGTAGATCATTTAGTGCATTGCAAGTCTATTGCCTGCATAGAAAAGTTCTCTTGAATAAATTTAGTTTTGCATAGTTTATGGAAAGCTAGGAGACCTGACCTCTTCAGGCAGGCCTTTCCGCAAGGTGGGGACCACAAAAGAGAAGACACGTGTACAGGCAGTTGTTGATTTTGCCCATATGCAGGAGACCCTGCCCAGATGTGTGAAGCTGGCATGGCGGACCACAGGGGGAGATGCAGTCTTGCAGAGATGGGTCCAAGACCATGAAGAGTTTTGTGTGTGATAGCTAATACCTTAAACCAAGCCCAGTAACTGATGGGCAGCCAGTGAAGTGCCTGCAGGATAGTAGTATGTCTGTTCCATCTAGCTCCCAATAATAGCCGAGTTGCAGCATTCTGCATCAGCTGAAATTTCTGAACTGCTATTGAGGGCAGGGTTCCCGCTAAGCTGAGTTAGTGTGAGCTAGCTCACAATTTTGTAGCCTCTGGCTCACACATTTTTGCCTTGGCTCAGGAAGGATGGCTCCAGAGCAAACTAATGTATGCAGCAGCCAAATCGCTCGCTCACAACTTTCATGCCGGTAGCTCACAAAGTAGAATGTTTGCTCACAAGACTCCACAGCTTAGAGGGAACATTGAGAGGGGTGTGCATTGCAGTAATGTAGTCTCGATGTTACTGTGGCAGAAGACCAAATCAGCCATATCAAGATAAGGAGCCATCTTTCGGGTTAGGCTGAGTTGGAAGAAACTGGTGTTGAGAGAGAAGGACTTCATACCATTTCTCTAATTTAGCAACCCATCAGCAGTTTTTGTACCCACTAGGGAAAATGTACTATATTCCCAGTACGGTTACCAAATTCAGGGTGGGGCCAGGAGTGCTGCAGAATTACAACTGATCTCTAGACTACAGGGATCAGTTCTCCTATGGAAAATGGTAACTTTGGACAATGGACTTTATGGTATATAATAATAGTCCAGGAGAAACTGAAGTCCAAGAGTGATATATGCCTGCTGTCCCCATCCCTTCCCCATGTTCCATCCTCACCGGGCACTACCCTGAAATCTCCAAGAATTTCCAAAGCCAGAGTTAGCAAGGGCAACCCTAATTCCAAGCAGTCCCAATACAGTATTCACTGAATTATGTTTATGAATTCAAAATGAACCTGAAATCCTGGAACAAACAGTGACAGTCAATAAAACTCAATGATTATTTGATGCTTACTAAATATATCTTTCTATAGAAGCAATAGCCTTTTTCCCAGTGACACATGGCAAGAAGCCATAAAATGCATTAATTCTGAAACATTAAGGAGAAACACCTGCATCAACTTGGCTGCCAGGAAATCATAACTTTGCCATAGGAATAACAAAGCTCACATATGGTAACAGTTAACATACAAAATTAAGGTACAGTAACCATCACAGTCTTCATAGGCTTACACCAAGGTTCAATTTGGTCCTGTTTATGCAAGCACGATCTCAAAGGAACTGAATTTGTGTCATAGGCAACAAATCTTGCATGACCCCATAATTCAATTATAGAGCTAAAGACAGATGTTTCTTCTTGAAACACAAACTCGAATAGTTCAGGATTTACTACTTTAACATGATGAAAATTTTAAAAAGGATTTTCAATTTTACCACTAGCAATTTCCCAAATTTTTTTAAAGGAGCAACATATTAACAGTCTTTCTTCTTATTCCTGCCCTTTCACATCTTCCATTCCTGTATGGACACTGCATGTATTTTCACATATTTCAGGCTTATCTGTAAATACAAAGCCTTCAATACTTGCTAGAATAATTCAGCTCAGTGCAATCTTATCTATATATCTAATAGTGAACTGGCCCCCTCTGTGCGGATCCTTAAATCCGGCCATCGGGGGCACTTGGAGGGGAGGGAGAGGTTTGTGCACACGTGGGGCAGTCCCCACATGTGCACAAAAATCCTAAATGGTGACAAAAATTTCGGGGGATGTTTAAATCCCCCCAAAAGTGCCAGAGCGTTCCGTGCACATGCGCATGGAACGCTCTGCGACCGAGGCTGCCGCCGCTTGGAAGGGAAGCGGCAAGCGGCGAGCCGGGAGGGGGGCGGGGGTGGGAAGAGAGAGAGAGAGAGTGAGTCGCGAGGCCCGGTGGCTCCACACCGCGCGGGCCTCGCCTCGGAGCCAGGAACCAGCAGCGACGGCCCAGCGCCACGCCGCTCGCCCGTCGCTTCGGGCCGGGGGGGGAGAACCAGCAGCGACAGCCCAGCGCCACGCCGCTCGCCCGTCGCTTCGGGGCCGGAGGGGAGGAACGGCGAGGAGCCGGGGGGGAAGGCAAGGGGGGTGGAGGACACGGGGGAACCAGCGGGATGGGGGTACTTACCTCCTCCTGCTGCTTCCTCTGCCTCCCCCCCGCGAGGAGGGCCGGCTGGACGGCGCTCTTGAGGAGCGGTGCGGGCTCCCTCTCCGGGCTGTGGGGCTCGGAGCCGGGGGGGAAGAGAACAAGTGGAGACCCAACTAGAACACAGTAGGCAACATTTTGTTGCGGATCTCCACTTGTTTTTCCTAAAAGCATATAATCATTTACACCAGGTACCCCTATTCAAAGGGTCAGTCCTTATTTTCTTGTACCTACTCTTGGTAAATCACAATACCAATTTTGTCTCCATTTTTGCCTTTTAAAAGTGCCTTAATTTTTTCATGTAACTTGCTAAAGTTGACATCCTCCTCAAGGGTTCTAGAAATATTTTTGAATGGGGCACGGATGCATCTTGTGTCTAGAGCATAAGTAAATGCATGTGCATGAAAATGACTGAAACTTCAGTCGCATAATTTAAACTAAAAAGCAGCTGTGTTGGGCCTAATCTGGATCAGGTCCACAGCATTTAGGAAGGCCAAGAGAGCTAATATGCTCCTTGTGCCATTGCCCAAATTGGACCACCCACACACATACTTCTTTTAACCCTGCTAGGCGTAACACAGGCAGGGAGTTCCCAGTAGGGGAAATGGCATAATGGGGAAAAAATAATCCCCCTTTCCCAACCTGTGGGGCCCAGTCCAGAACCCAGCCTCCTATTAAGGCTTAATTACATGTTGGGAATTCTAATCACAGAACGCCAGTAGTTTGGGACCTGAGGGAGATCCCCCCATCACACTTTATTTCACACTTAGCAGCAGCATATTTTGAACTGTTCTTAACTATTTTAGGATAACTTTCTTTGTAATTATATCTTTTAACAACCCCCCCCCCTTCTGACATTTAAATCACTGGAAGCCTGGCTGTTGCAAAGTTGTATGTCAAAACATCATACAGTAGATGGGGTACAGTCACCAGCAATTTGTAGTAGTTGGAGGGGGCACACAGGAAGTAATCCTTGGTTTGAGAATTAGGATATTACAAGTGGGAACTTGCAAGGACTTATGGGAGGCATCTCACTTCTCCTTCCTCCATTATTTCCTCTTTCCCTTTCACGAAAGCCCTTAGCTTCTCCCCTGTTCCTGTTCCCTCCTCTCCTTCTAGAGTTGCCAACTGCCAGGTGGCGCCTGGAGACCTTCTGGAATCATAACAGATCTCCCAACTACAGAAATCAGTTTCCCCATTAGGACTGCCAGCTCCACCTTGGGAAATTCCTGGAGAATTAAGGGTGGAGCCTTGTGAAAGGGAGGTTTGAGGAGAGAAGAAACCTCAGAAGGGTCTCATATCATAGAGTCCAACCTCCAAAGCAGCCATTTTCTCCAGGGGAACTGATCTCTGTCATCTGGACAGCAGTTGTAATTCCGGGTGATCTCCAGCCCCCACCTGGAGGCTGGCAACCCTAGTTCCCCTGGAGAAAATGGCTGCTCTAGAGAGTGGAGTCTATGGCATTATACCGTTTTGATGTCCCTCCCCTCTCTCAAACCCCACCATTTCCAGGCTCCACACCCCCAATCTCTAGGAATTTTCTAACCTGGAGTTGGCAACCGTATCTTCTTTCCACCCCTCTGTCTTTCTGCCCCTCTGTCTTAAGTTGTCCCTCTCCCTCCACCCTTGGCAGCCTCTACCTAGGAAAACCATGGCCTAGTTGTATCGTGCCAGCCACTGGGACAGGCCCACTTAGGGCTGCCAAATCCCCCCGGGGGGCGGATTTCCCCCCGCTTTGGAGGCCGATTTCCGCCCCCACAGAATCAGACCCCAGGGGAAACCCCACCCCCGTGTGCATGTCACAGGGAAGTGACATCATGACGCCGGGCACGCTGGGGGTCATGACGTCACTTCCCTGTGACGTGCATGCGGCGTGCCGGGAGCCAGCACAAAGTCCCCCGCCGGCAGAGGTAAGTCGATTTGGCAACCCTAGGCCCACTTACATGGTAGGGAACCCTCAAGGACTTGTGGGGGAATGACCCACTCACTTTCCCCTGTATCCCCCTCCCCAAACTGTTTCCCCTTTTTCTCCCCCCCCGACAACCTCCATATCCCCTCCCCTTTACCTGCCTCATTCTCTCCTTTTCAGCCATTCACCAACCTACATTTTATTTGCCTCCCTTCTTCAGCTACATTTATTATTTACTTCACATATACCCCACACTTCTCCACAGCGGGGACCTAAGCAGCTTACATTATTCTCCTCTCCTCCTTTTTATCTGCACAACAACCCTGTAAGGTAGGTTAGGCTGAAAATCACCCAGTGAGCTTCTGCAGCAAGTTGGGAATTTAAACTTGGGTCTCTCAGACCCTCCTCTGAAGTTCTAACTGCTATACCACACTGGCTTTCATAGGGTGGCTGATGCTGAAGAGTAGCAAGTAGCCAGGTCTAGTTGAGTCATGCAAAATGGGTGGTATCAAGTCACCTAGAGGTTGGTGCCAGGCCTAGGGCTGACAAACTCCAAGTGGGGGAAAATGTTCCTGAATTACAGCTGAACGGAGATCTGTCCCCCTGGGAAGAAATGCCTGCTTTGGAGGGTAGACCCCATAGCATTATACCCAGCTGAGGCCTCCCCCCCCCTCAAATCCTGCCCTGCTCAGACTCCATGACAAAATCTCCAAGAATTTCCCAACCTGGAGCTGGCAACCATAGCCCTGGCTCCAAGGAGTCCCCACCCTCAAAGGCCAAAATAGGCCAGGAAAGGGCACTGCCTCCTCCCCCTGCCTTTTAAAAATAAATAAATAACATTTTTTATTGAAGTTTTAACATTTTCATACAACTATTAAGGTAAGTTAAATCCACTTCGGTTTTTACAGAACTTGTTAAGTAAGATTAACATCATAGAATATACTTCGAGCACTTAGAACAAATTAAACAGTCAACATTTATCTAACTAAGCATGTGTGGTGAAACAACATTTTGTTACGGAGGATAAGAGCTAAATTAGTGAAATTGGTAACTCCCCCTGCCTTTTACTGGCAGAACTAAGCCTAGAATGCTGTGGTTGCCTAGCAATAGCAACTGAGGGAATCAGCTGCTTAAAGCTACAAATGCTCCTCTTATTATTTCAGGGTGTTTTTTAAAAAAATGAATGTATTTCTTTTTTAGATTTCACATTTTTTGCAAACCTGGGGTGTTGTTCAGGTTTGTAGAAAGATCTGTCTTGCCCATTCACAGCTCCAATCACCAGATTTAAGTATCCTCAAATTTGGCTGACGTTGTTGTTGTTATTTCTTAATCACCCCATCCCTGAATACACAGAGCTCTGGGCGATTTACAATAAATTAATATACAAAGTACAGTTTAAAATCAACAATCAGTTCATCCCAAAGTTTCACAGTCTTCCGATGGCGTTTATAATTTGATCTGAAACCTGCTTCAGACTGTTCTTCCATCTCATGGGCAGGTGAAGGAGGAGGCCAAAGCGGGCAGGATGGAAAAAGAAAAAGAAGAAAAGAGACGGGTGCCAGCTATGATAAAAACCGTCGCTGTCCTCAACCAAAATCCTGGCAGAACATCTCTGCCTTATTGCATTCAGTCCCGCAGGGCCCTGATAGAAGTTGGCAGAGAGTTCCACCAGGTTGGAGCCAGGGCCAGAAAAGCCCTGGCTCTGGTCGAGGACAGCCGGATATCTTTGGGTCCAGGGATCACCAGCAGATTACTCTCAGCAGAGCGTAACGCTCTCCCAGGGACATACCAGAGGAGACGGTCCCGGAGATAAGCATGAAATGTTGGGAGGCTATTTATTGTTTTTATAACAATAAGAAAAGCTGGGTTTTAGAATTTACTTTCCTATGCTTTCATAATAGGAAAGACTTTAAATGGAACATGATGATAAATGTTACAACGTCAATCTTCCCTACAGCTCAGATTCCTTTACAAAACCTATTCCAGGAAAATGAGCCTTGTTTTATTTTTGATAATGGAATTTTCCTACTATTTAGGATAATAGAGGTTTCCTGCCTTTTAACTCTTGATTTAATGTCTCTTAGAAATAGTAATGCACAAGAAAAAGATCTGTGTCACTTTAAGAGTCTGCAGGCTTTCATCACTGTAAATTTTACACAAATGAGAAAACTCATGCATGTCAGATTCTTCCATTTCTGAAATGGTTTTTAATAAAAGAAATACATCCAGCAGTTCTCTCTTACAAAGGACATAATCACTGATCTTTTTTGTGACTCCTACATGTGTGTTTGTGTCCTTAACTACTGTAGTTGGGAAGCATTAAGCTTTCACCTCTGTCCCCCAAACTACAGTGCAGAAGGACTACTGTACCTACTACAAGGGCAGGAGACCCAAGAATTCTGCCTTTATTTCCCAACTATCTCTGCAGCCTTTGCCTCTTATTGCTGCTGCAGGTGGGCTTTCTATCATGGGAGAGGGGTGATGAAATGCAGCCTGAGGCTGTTCGTCTTCTACCCCCTTAAACCATGTGCAAGCAAGGCCTAACAAGCTGTAGCACTGAACCACAGATCAAAATCCATGCTTGTGTAGGAACAGAAAGTCCTCCTAAAGCCAGTGAGATGGTAAAGAAGTGGACACACAGCACACAGAAACACCCCTATTTGGAAGGACGATGAGCTAACTGATCACATATCTACAGATTCCCTCTCTGCTGGCTGCCCCTCCTGCTAACTGGGAAATTAGGAACAATGCACAAAAAACCAATGGCTGAAGATAAACAATATATATACATATACATACACACACACACACACACACACACACATATATAAATATAACTACTATTGAACGACAAGTTCAGTAATTCAGAAATATAACTATATAAGGCCAAGGTGTTCTTGCAAGAAACAACAAATATATAGAAAGAAGAATAAAGTCCCAAAAATTTCAATGTGTCTCACTCCAGTTGTATTGTGATATTATAGTCCAACTTGACGTGCATTTATCATGGAGTGGATTCATATAGTTAACAGATAATAGTTAATAGATAATCCAAACATTCTAGAATTCCATAAGCCATAGAAGAGACACGTAGTCCTGATGCAAGCTGCTGCGTTTCGAGTAATTCTTTTTCAAAACCAATAGGCTATAGTGGTACTCAATCTCAGTAGAGGCACATACAAAAGCCAGTGTATTCAATCAGAAAGGATCATGGGATCACTGGGAAATTAGATCAGACAGTGAGGTGTCAGACTGTCAGATCAGAAGGTTTCTGACCACTCCCAAATGCCAGAAATAAGTCTGTACAGATGCCGAGCATTTATGGACAAATGAGTGTTTGAGTCAGATCTCTACTTGTAAATTTCCGCCTGCACATTCCTGCTACACTCATCCCTCCTTCTCATATCCTAGGACTTGGAATACTCTGTCATTCTGCCTGATGAAGAGATGTAGATAGTTTGAAAATACTTACACCATCACCAGTTAATCCCAAAAAAAAAGATGGATCTATTTCTTGATAATGCACATTCTGCACAAGTACCAAAATTGGCATTAGGTACATAATTCAGAGATGCTGAACTGCAGACTGGAAGGTCGGAGGTTCGGCAGTTTGAGACCTGAGTGCCGCATGACAGAGTGAGCTCCTGTCTCTGGTCCCAGCTCCTGCCAACCTAGCAGTTCGAAAGCAAGAAACTGCAAGTAGATAAATAGGTACCGCTTCAGTGGGAAGGTAACAGCATTCTTTGTGCCTCGGCATCTAGACATGCTGGCCACATGACCACAGAAACATCTTTGGACAACGCTGGCTCTTTGACTTGGAAATGGAGATAAGCACCGCACCCTAGAGTCAGATTCAACTGGCTTTCGAGCAAGGGAAACCTTTACCTTACCTTTACTTTACATAATTCAGCACATTGTGAACCACAGGGTCCATCCTCGTAACTGGCCTAGAACCCCAGCTTCGTGGCCTTCTTCACCACTTTGAAACAGGATGCTAAAGGCCAATGCACTCACAGCTGAGCACATCAGTTGTAGCAGCCTGCCATGAACATGAGCTGCACCTACTGCACCATGAGGTGATTATGAGGATGGGCTCTCAGCTTGTAAGTTCCTATCCCTTGAGGCTTGGGAACATGTGTAATACCTGGTAACAACCTCAGGAGCAGAAGCATAGGTGGTTGTGCATGAGAGAAATAACAGCATTTCTAGTGGTCAGAGGTGCTCTACATAGCTCTTTGATCTCCCATATAAATTGCAGAAGCAAATTAAAATTGAAATATAATGTCGACTGCTATTAGAATTCAGCTTCCATACTTACTTTAGACTGTACTTAGAAACTTTTTTAGCACACAGTAGGATGGATTCCAAGAACTCTGAGTAAAAGAAAAATAGTGACTAGAACTGTTGCAGAAATGCACCAGAGCTTGTGTAAGTGTTCACAAAGATCTGCAATAAGTAGATTCTACAGCTGATTTCATGCATATGCTGCAGCAAAACATGGTGCAACATCTGTTGCAAGTGGGAGAACATTTTCTGATACAGTACCCTTTTTCTCAGATAGTGTTCTAGCACAAGGTGTAAAACTAGGTGGGCAGTCATGTTGGTCTGAAGCAGTAGAGCAAAGTTTGAGTCCAGCGACACCTTTAAGACCAACAAAGTTTTATTCTGGGTATGAGCTTTCATGTGCACACACACTTCCTCAGATACACTGAAACAGAAGTTAACAGTCCATACATATAGGCAGAGGGTGAACAGCAAATTCACATACAACAAAGTGATGTTTTAACAGATGCAAACAGGAATATCAAGCTAAGTTTATATGGTCACCATTTGTAAAACTGTTCTTCTGAAGCAGAAGACACTTTTCACATACTGAAGGACACCTTTGGATTCAATCCAATATCTACAACTCTGTTCTTACTCTTTATATCCATGTAATATGCCACAGGAACACACAGCAAAATGTTATGGTTACGGATATAGCCAGGAATATAAGGGAGGGACTGTAGCTCAGTGGTAGAACCTCTGCTTTGCATGTAGAAGGTCCTAGGTTCAGTTCCCAGCATCACCAGTTAAAAGGACCATGTAGGAGGTCATATGAAAGACCCTGGAGAGCTGCTGCCAGTCTGAGTAGACAAATACTGACCTTGATGGGCCAATGGTCTGATTCAATATACGTTCAACTAACAGTTTTATTTCTTCTTCTTCTTCTACTACTACTACCACCACCACCACTACTACCACTACTACATTTCAAGTATAGATAACTTTGTATGGTGATTAAAGGTATAAGATAATTAGGGTTATGTTTTCTCTTATCAAACAGGACAGTTATTGTTAGAAGATTATTTTAAAATCCTACAAATATAGTAAATTGAATTGATGGAGAGCTTATTTTCAAAAGGGGCTCCCTTGCCTGTGATCTGCTTACTTTGGGGGTAAGAGACTCTTATAGCCTCGTGTAATTGCTCTCCTTTAATTGTCTAACAATGATGGGTGGGTGGCATAACGCTTTGCAGATTTAGTCTATGTTAAGAATGTGATAATTATGTTTTAATAAACAAGCTTAGAATGGAAGCAGAGATTCTCTAATAGTATTTGCTTGGGTACTAATACTAGAACAAACTTAAAGCATTACTGAGGTGTACCTCTGGCTGGGAGTTAAATGATCTAGTACAGGAAAGCTAACTAGATACCGAGGGTTTCTTTTCAGTGCATGGCCAGGGCTGGCTGTATCACTAGGCCAACCTCGGCAGCCGCCTAGGAACACAGACATCAGGGAGCACAGAGAAGCTCCCTCGTAAAAGGTGCCCCTTCTGCGACCCTCCCTCCGGATGCCGGGGCAGGGTGAAATTTGAGGGTGCCCGCCTGCCCCCACCATCTTCCCTTCCACCCCGGCAACTGGGAGCATGCTGCTGAGTGCAGCAGCAGCGTCCTCATCTCGCAGGGGGCACTCTGCATGTGCTCAGAGGCGGGCGAAGGCTCACAGTTGCTTGGCGCGTTCTGAAGTTGGGTCTGGGTCTCCCCGTCACGCTGGCATGAAATGCTCTCCCGTTTGGCCCCGGGGCTTATTTCCCGCAGCCCTGTCCTCCTTCTCCGCTTTCCCCTCCCAAGGCTGCCATGCAAGCGAAGCCCCCCCCCCAAGATCCGCAGTCTGCCCGAATGCCACGGAGGGGTTCCAGCCCGGGATCCTTCTTGCCCACGCTCTTGTTCTGGCTGCGGGTTGGTGGGTGAAGGGGGGCATGCGATGGCGGCTGCTCCCAGACCCAAGGGGCCTCTGATGCCAGCCCAGGGGAGAAGAGGAGGAATTTCAGCGGCTGCAGCTTCTCACTTCAAGGCGCGGCGCCATCAGGAGAAGCCAGGCCAGGCAAAATGTCCACCTTGTGAGCAAAGCCTGAAAGGACAGGAGCCCCACCCCCACCCCGCTCAGGACGTTGCTCTGACAACCCGGGCAGTCGTCGGTGGCAGGGGGGGGCCTTGCCTCGAGGAGGCTCCGGCTGGAGTGCCTAACCCCACGCTCGCCTCCCTCTCAAGGGCCGCTTGAGGAGTCCAAGCCCGGCAGAGTGCTTTCTTCCCGGGAGGAGGGAGGTCTCCTCCTCCCTTCAGCCAGGCCCCTTTAAAGCCTCCAAGCAGGTAAGCTTCTACTGGTCAGACAAACTTTGAGTGGAAACATAAGCAGAGCCCTGCTAGATCTGACCACTGTTCCATCTAGCCCAGCATTATCTTGTGCACAAGGGTTAATGAGTTGCCCTGGATGGCCAACAAACAGAACATAGAATCCAAGGCCTCCATCTGTGGTTGCCTCCTAGCAATGTTATTCAGAGATAAACTGCTTCTGGATGTGGAGGACCCATAGCTCCTAGCCATTCATGGATCTGTCTTTCATTAATCTGCCAAATCCCCCTTTAAAGCCATTTACTACACTCATGGCCAAATCCATCTGCTAAGTTCCAGTTTTCTCACTCCCTGTCCAGTTTTCTCACTGCCTGGGGGGGGCGCCAGAAGGTAGCCTCACCTAGTGGCCAAAAGGCACAAAGGGATTCACAGACAATGAAACAGCCTCCTATGCTATAAATTGCTGTCATGACCAACAATTTTTGGATCTGCAGGATTATGAATAATGCAAGTCACAAACATATCACTGGGAAAAGAGGAGAGAGTATACTAGAGCAAGAGACAGCTTCTTCTTCTTTTTTTTCCAAAAAAAATTTATTTTGGATTTACATGTTCAACATTTAAAAACATTCCCTCTTCGTATCCATTTCACATATTACCTCCCTCCCCCCTTTGGTTGGCTTCCCGCAATGCTTCCCCCTGCCCACAGACATGTTTATATTTCAAGGTAACTATCTCTCTTACAGTTCAGAAGTTTCTACATTTCAACTCTAATAATTTTCTAAATACAATATAGTGTTTTTAACATCCCAATTTCTTTCTAAATATTATTTAAAGTCTTTCCACTCTTCAAAAAAGTCTTTGTCTTCTTTATTGTTCAACTTCTTTGTTATTTTATCCATTTCTGCCATATATAGAACTTTTTGTATCCATTCCCATTTGTCTGGTATTTTCTCCTGTTTCCAGCACTGAGCATAGATCATTCTTGCCGTGGTAATTAAATATCATAGCAGTGTCTTTTTTTCTACATTGACTTCCTCCATCTTAAGACCTAGAAGTAGTATCTCTGGTTCTTTCTTAAAATTACATTTCAAAATTTTTTGCATTTCTTCATGAATTTCTGTCCCAAAACTCACAGCTTTGTCACAAGTCCACCACATGTGATAAAAAGAGCCTTCCTTTTTTTT